>NC_066883.1:35458960-35478960 GCF_022985175.1 Labeo rohita | reverse complement strand
TTAATTGAATGTTCTAAAGTTAACGTTTTGGATTTTAGTAGCTGTATTACAAATTGTTGTCTTCTGTACAGGTTGTGATGGAGGTTTTCCATACCTGATTGGCAAATACATCCAGGATTTTGGCATTGTGGAGGAGGATTGTTTCCCCTACATCGCGGCAGATTCTCCCTGCACACTATCTGAGAAATGCACAAAGTACTATGCCTCCGATTATCACTACGTGGGTGGGTTTTACGGCGGCTGCAGCGAGGAGGCCATGATGCTGGAGCTGGTGAAGAACGGCCCCATGGGCGTGGCTCTAGAGGTGTACCCCGATTTCATGAACTACAAGGAGGGCATCTACCATCACACCGGCCTCCGTGACTCCATCAATCCGTTTGAGCTGACCAATCACGCCGTGTTGTTGGTGGGATACGGGAAGTGCCATAAGACCGGCGAGAAGTACTGGATCGTGAAGAACAGCTGGGGAAGCGGGTGGGGCGAGAATGGGTTTTTCAGAATCCGTCGTGGTACAGATGAGTGCGCCATTGAGAGCATTGCTGTAGCTGCTACGCCAATCGCCAAACTTTAGAGTGTAAACGAATTGGTCAGTTGAAACAAGCATGGTCAGGTAAAATAATGGCAATTTTGAAAAAGGGAAAGAAGTTGTAAACTTCTCATTTGTTTAGTAAAACTCATTTCCCATGACCTCCAGCAGATAGGTTAAGTGGTCAAAGAGGCCAAGAATTTCTCTCTTTCAGGTTCCTTTTTGTAGCACACGATTTGAATGTCAAATTCACTCTCATTTTCCAATTCCTCAGATATTGTGAAGCTTTAAACTTTAGCTTTTGGCTTCAAGGTTCTTCTCTTTTCGTGTGGTTCCATGCAGGTCAACATCAGCTCTGTCTCCAGTGCTTTGACTCTCTCTTGCTGGCCTCTAGGGAATTTATTAGTCTTCTGTGCCTTTTACTCTTCCTTCTGTTTTTGGCAGCCCTTTAAAGAACAATGGTGGGGCCATTTAGTTTCTGTCTCTTCAAATCCCCCAGTTATCATCTTCCTCTGAGCCACCTGTCCACCTAGAAAAACTTCTGATTCGGCCTGTCATGTTTCTGTCTTGGGTCACCAACTCTTCCAATTGTTGCTGTCAGCCAAAACCAACCCTGTCTAGAGTCTAGTTATGGTTTTAAACTGATCTGAAAGTCTTTGTGGAGGTCCTGCCTCTGGATTTTGCAGAGCCGTTTTGTTGCAACTGACCTGCTGTCTCCATCTGTTCATACTCTTTCACTTTGGACTGTGTGTATGATCAAAAATGGCTTTTTTGTTGTTGTTGGATCTGTGCTAATGAAAGTTGGGTGCCTTCATGTGCTGGGAGTTGTGCCTCAACTGCTTAAAATGGTTTTTAGAAAAGGGATTTTTAGATTTTCATTGATCCATGTGAGCTCTGAATGTCACATTTGCACTCTGCCTTGTCAATTTTTACACATTCTTTTAATCTGACGTAGCCATTTTGTATTCAGAGACTATCCATTTGGCAATTGCTCTCAGGAAAAATCAGTTCTTGTGGTTTAATGAACAATCACTTTATCAGTAGCAATAGACTAAAGGGATGTGTATGTATTTTTTGAGTCCTCTGCCAGCAGTTAAGCTGCTCAGGACTATTTGAATCCAATGGTTTTATCACAATTTTTGATTTTCGCCTTTTTGTGCTCTTGTATATGTGTCATGATCTTTAATAAAGCTGCTTTTTAATGCACTTTTGAACTCCTGGTGTACTTTTGTTGAAAAGACATGCATTTTGAATTGGATTTCATAGTTCAGAATTCAAGTGGGCTTTGGTCATTTAGGATGTTAACTATATGCCATGGTATAAACATGGTACTTTACTTAAAAAAAATAAATAAATAAATAAAAAAAAAAAATAGATATATATATATATATATATAATCTATCTATCATGGTTAACCATACTTTGGAACAAATTTGTTCGCAGACGTGGGCTAAGTGAGTGACACTACTTTGGGGATGTCCTCATTTGAAAAAGACTGTATAAAAATAAAAGGGTTCAAGCGCCGTAATACATTTAAGTGCATATGAAAAAAGACATTACATTATTTAGCCTGTAACCTCCGTAATCAATGATTTGAAAAAGCATTTTTGGCAAATCATGGTAATTTGCAATAGAAATGAATTTTAACGCCAACTGTGGTCTTAACTCCCTAAAACTTGGCATGCTTGTTTAGAATCACCTGTCGCATGTGTGCACCAATTTTCATGAAGTTTTGAGTTTTCCTTTAGGCTTTATAGGCTTTTGGGTATATTTGGACACGCTCCTTTTTTACACTACCCCCGTTTTGGCTTCCTAAAGGGTGAATTTAAACTTTTTGCTTGATAATTATTTACCTAGAAAGTCCAGAGAATTGCACTGCAGTAGTGTGTGTGTGTTTTTTTTTTTTTTTTTTTTGTTTTTTGTTTTTTCTTCTTTACATTTTCTCAAACGTTTAACACAGTTTGATTGACAGTAGTGGTTCTAGAGGCAAATGAGGTGTTCTATCGTATGATGTGAATATCGTAAAACCATGCAATATATAGTCGTTTACACCCTTGAAAACTGATTTCTTTCAAATTTCTCTCAGACCTTTAGGGCCCAATGAGTTTGTTCCGATTAACCTTGTCTAATAGATCCTCAAAGTTCACTGACCTACGCCAGTTGTGTTTTTGGAGATACGCATATGTCCTTATAGCCCCTCACGGCACTTTGGACCAAGGCCATGTGTAACAATTTTCATGTTGATATGACAAACGGTTAAGTAGTTATGGCCAACGTTTGTTTTGTTTTTTTCCATCTTATATCGGCACCATGTGACCTCAGATTCAGCTCTTACATATGTGTTGTGAGTTTGGTGACCATATCTCATTTCTTTTAAAAATTATAGCCCTTTTAGTTAAAGCGGCCCTGCCCCTTTTGAACGTATTGTCCTCCATTTGCGACGAAGAGTTAAAAGTTTAAAAGTTTTTTTTTATGTATATAATTATTAATATTCACTTAATGGAGAACCTTCCTGGCTCCAATCAGGCACAAAAACCTACGACTACACTAAAAAATAAAAAACACAATTTGCTGAGCCAGCTTAAAATAATTTGTAACCCTGCTGCCTTAAAATTTTAAGTTCAGTCAACTCAAATAAGTTCATTCAACTTGAAATGTTCAAGTACTAAGTAACAACTTAGATATTTGTGTTTGCTAAACTTAACAGATGGGTAAGTAACCCAGCTGCCTTAAAATTTGAATAAGTTGAATAAACTTTTTTTTGAGTTGACTGAACTTAAAATTTTAAGGCAGCCAGGTTACAAATTATTTTAAGTTGACTCAACAAATTGTTTTTTACAGTGTAGTTTGCAAAAGTATGTTTTTCAAAAAATGCGAAATACCCAAGAATTAAGAAGTTATGAACGATTTCGAACTTACGATCACTGTAGGGCCCCCGTCAGGCCGAATGGGGTGAGCCTTGGTGACACTCAGTGTTAAGTGGAGATTGCTGATCCTTGGCCACTCTAACAATTACAGTAGGGTTTGAACCCATAATAAAGTTACTTCTTTTGTTCCCGTATTTGGTAAAATTGCAGAAACGGTATAAAAACAATAGAAGTATATGGAATGTCCCAATTTAAATAGATAAAGGTGTGTTTTGTTTTACTGACAGCTTTAGTACCAGGTTTATCAAGCTGCAAGCATAGCTACCATGGTATATTTTAGGATAATCAGTGAAATTCATCATAGGGCCTACACTTATTGGTGAAGAAAACTTTGAGGGCGTGATTCTCACACTTACCATGATAACTACATTTCACAGCGGAAGTATCTGGTGTTAGTGTTTGGTCCAACTGTAGTAATTATGATCTTTTCGACTACTGTACTTACCACAGTTATGAAGCTTCAACAGGCAATCCCTTCGTCTTCTCACGTCTCTGGTCTCATGCTCGACTGACGAGTCACAAGTTGCGCGTTTCTCTCCGCGGGGCGTTTCTGTTTCTTCCTTCAGAGTCTGACTGCGGATCACACGCGTCCATGTTCTCCTCCATCTCACACAACCATGCAGAACCATCACCTGAAGGAACACTTGTATAAAATACTGGTGATCGGGGATCTGGGTGTGGGAAAAACCAGCATCATCAAACGCTACGTGCACCAGAACTTCTCACCAAACTACCGCGCAACGATCGGCGTGGATTTCGCGCTCAAAGTTCTCAACCTGGAGCAAGAAACCGTCCGACTACAACTCTGGGACATCGCCGGTAATTTAAATTTATTTATTTATTTGTCAATACTAAGGTAAAATTAGGAATAATTATAATAGAAACAAAATGTTTTTAAAATAATTTGTGTGGTATTATGTATGTGACTATGTGCGTTGTATTTTTTACGTTATTTAAACTTCTCACATAATATTTTATTAGAAAATAAACTCGTTGTCCACTCATTTATCACTGGAAACTGCACTGCTGAATTTACTGAATATAAATTATTCAATATTATTGTTGTCTGATTCTCTTTTATACTAAAAACTGCCAGAAAGTCCATAGAGTTTCACACACACACACACACACACATATATATATATATAACTTTCTAATGTTGTTATGTGGACCAAACAAACTAATTACGAAGCCGCATTGTTTTACTCTGAAGTCTCTCTTGAATAACGTTCCTCACGCGCGCGCGCTCTGCGCGGTCATGTGTTCGGCGCTCATGTGAGGGAGATTTCCATCTAAAAAAACAGTTGGAAAACAGAAACGTCGTTGTAAATAGATGAAGTGAGTAGGGACATCAGACAGGAGCGTGATTTGCCATTGTGAAACCGTTCTCGAGAGAAAATAAACAAATCAACTCAATTATAGAGGTATCTGAGCACTTAAATCAACGTTTGCGCGACTGAATGTCATTCCATTTGATATCAAAAAGCCATTTGTTGTACAGAAAACATCATTTCTTTTGTTGTAAATGGCAACTTGTTTATTTCTCAGCTGTTGGGGTTATTTATAAAGGATATCTGATGTTGCTGCACTAGCCAAAATATAAAATATGTTTTGCTGACGTTCCTTTGAAGTTAACATTGTTTCTGAATATTCTCTTAACGTTCAAACGGTCCAGGTTTTAAAAAGTTTATCTTGGTTATGTGAACATTCCATTTTAGAATTTTGCAAACTTTATGAAACGTTACTTTTTAAATATTCTCTGAACATTCTGAAACGAGTTGCAACATTTAAATCAAAAATGTTAGACGCACTTTCATAACTTTAAAAGAACGTTCTGAGAACGTTCTCTATTAGCTGTGTAGTTTCCATTGCACACTTCAGAGTTTCTCAGTCTTCACTCGGCTGCTCCAGTAACTTCTGACACTAATCCTGAGCGCTGAGCTTTAAGTTTAATGGCATGAGGCTGGAGCTCAGTGGAGTTGATCAATATGAGCCGTTGGAATGTGCTTTTCCTCATTAACCATATCCAGGCTTTAGTTCGGACCTTTGGAAATGTGTACAAGAATCTCAAAGTACGATCACGTGGATCAGAAATTCTCTCGCATTCACTCTAGGCTTCAGCTGAAAATAAACCTCTCATTGTTGTCTTTGTGTTCTCTTATGATCACCATGAAGTCACGGTGAAATGTATGTATGTTCATGACCTATATAGCTAGCTTTGTATTTACAGAAGACTCTCATGCGGTTTGTTCTGACTCAATGTCTACTGCAGGCCAGGAGCGTTTCGGGAACATGACGCGGGTGTATTATCGAGAGGCAATGGGAGCCTTCATTGTATTCGACGTCACGCGGCCGTCGACGTTCGAGGCGGTGACGAAGTGGAAGGAGGATCTCGATGCCAAGCTGAGTTTATCCAATGGCAAACACGTGGCGGCCGTGTTGCTTGCCAACAAGTGCGATCAGGGCAGAGACGTTCTCACCAACAATGGCATCAAAATGGAGCAGTTCTGCCAGGAGAATGGCTTCGTGGGATGGTTTGAAACTTCAGCCAAGGTACATAGTGAATCATCTCAAATCAGTTTGCGTATTACTATCATAGTGTTCTGATATTCAAGGTCAATGTGCACAGAGGTTAAAAGGTCAAATGAAAGGTCATAGTGAGGTTAAAGAGTAAATTAGATCTAGTTTCCATCCTGTTTGCGGATTAATTTGTTTTATTTAACAAACAACACACTCATTCATGAAAGCTTGTGATTTAAAAAAGCAACTTTCACACTTACGACCTCCAATTTCACACTTGCGACTTTTTTCCTCGCAATTCTGATTTTTAAAAACTTGCAATTACGAGTCTATAACTATAGGACTATAAATATATAACTATAAAAATCAGATTTCAGAGAAAGTCTTACCTTTTTTATTCTTTAATCCATGGAAGAAAAACTGAATTGTATAAACATGCAGTTTTTTGAATGAAATTAAAAATAGAATTGCAAGATATAAACTCAAGATGTTAACAAGATGTCAACTCTTAATTCTGAGAAGTCTGAATTGTCACAATTGCAAGCAAAAAGTCACAATTTTGAGAAATTTTTTTTTCATGGTAAAAAAAAAATCTGAATTCTGAGTTTCTTGCAATTCTGAGAATTTTTTTCGTAATTACGAGAATGCACAAAAAGTTAGAATTGTAAGATAAAAAGTCCCAATTACCATTTTTATTTTTTAATTCCATGACAGAAACATGCTTTGTGTCGGTTCAATTTCAGCTCACCAAGGCTGCAATTATTTAATCAAAAATACAGTAAAAACAGTAAAATTGTGAAATATTATTAGAGTTTAAAATAACTGTTCTCCATTTGAAAATATTGTAAAATGTCATTTATTCCTGTTATGCAAAGCTGAATTTTCAGCATCATTACTCCAGTCTTTAATGTCACATGATCCTTCAGAAATCATTCTAATATGCTGATTTGCTGCTCGCAAAACATTTCTGATTATTATCAGTGTTGAAAAGAAAGTTCAACAGCATTTATTTGAAATATCAACAAAAATTCTTTTGTAACATTATAAATGTCTTTACTGTCACTTTTCATCAATTTAATGCATCCTTGCTGAATAAACTCTTACTGACACCAAACTTTTTCTCGCAATGCTGATTTAAAAAAAAACAATTGCAAGATGTTAAACTTTGAATTACAAGCCTATAACTTGTAATTGTGAGATATAAACTCACGATTCTGTGAAAAAAAAATCAGATTTCAGAGACAGAACGTCTCAGTTAACTTTATTTTTTCATTCTAAGGCAGAAAAAAATGCAAACTGTAAGGTATAAATGTGCAATTTTAAAAATAGGCAGAATTGCAAGATTTATAAACTCAAGATGTTAACTCTCAGTTCTGAGAAGAAAAGTCAGAATTGTCACAATTGCTAGAAAAAGTTTTTTATCTCTCAGTTTTGATATTTTTTCCACAATTACGAGATACAAGTTGCACAAAAGTCAGAATTGTGAGATAAAAAGTCATAATTAGCGTTTTTATTTTTAAATTCAATGGCAGAAACGCGCTTAGCGTTGGTTCAGTTTCAGCTCACCAAGGCTGCATTTATTTAATCTAAAATGTAGTAAAAACAGTAAAATTGTGAAATATTATAGTTAAAAAAAAAAAATTCTATGTGAATATATTGTAAAATGTAATTTATTCCTGTGGTCAAAGCTGAATTTTCAGTATCATTACTCCAGTCTTCAGTGTCACATGATCATTCAGAAACCATTCTAATATGCTGATATGCTGCACAAGAAAACTTTCTGATTATAATCAATGTTATGAACAGTTGTGCTGCTTTGTATTTTTTTGAAAACTGAAGCAGTTTTATTTCCAGGATTTTTTAACAAGAAAATTCAAAAGAACAGCATTTTTTATAACATCAACGTCTTTACTGTCACTTTTGATCAATTTAATGAATCCTCACTGAATAATCGTACTGACCTCAAACGTTTGAACAGCACTGTATGCAAAGTGAATGAGCTGTTAGATTTCTCCTTTTGTGCTCCATGGAGGAAAATGAGGACATAACTCAAATTTTTTGGATGAACTATTTTATTGAAAGACCGTAAATGCTTGTCTGACCTTCTAGGCTGTTTTATAGACAGACAGGTGTGTGTTTGTGTGTGAAGATGATTAGAGCTGACAAAAGCGCTCACACACTTTCTGCTGACTCACAGTCCTTCGGCTACAGTATGTCATGAATATTCACGAGCTAATTAATGCAGTCACAGCCAGAGACGAGGTGTGTGAACACTGACAGAAGTACTATCTCTCTCTCTCTCTTTCTCTCTCTCTCTCCAGGAGAATATTAATATAGATGAGGCTGCACACTGTCTGGTGAAGCACATTATAGCTAATGAGAATGATCTGCTGCAGTCAGAGGTTGCAGACACCATCTCACCGCAGCAGGATTCCAGCCGCGGAGGAGCCTGCTCCGCGTGTTTCAGGTCCTGAAGAAGATCTCCAAAGGGTCCCGGAGGAGCACTTCTCCATCTAACCTCATCTTGACTCTTTCAGGTCTTTCTATCACGCGTCTTCTCTTATCTCATCTCATTCACGTCTCCTCTCGTCTCTGTTTATCTGTGTCAGCGCCGGAGAGGCGACCCTGTCGCCGTTTCTTGGTTTCCATGGTAACAAGACTTATCGAACACTCTGCAGAGCAGAAAATGTTTTAAGAGAACGAGACAGTGGTGAGAAATTCATGTGCAGAACTTCAAGAGAACTTCAGGCTCCTGCAGAATCAAACCTTCAAAAGGCCAAAGCTGCATTCTAGTGTCCGTTCAGTGATTTTATTACAATTTTATTACTTGCTTTGCCGTTAATTCATATTTTTACTGACCAACAGAAATCGGCTGAATAAACAAAGTACGACAGCGTTTTAGTGCCACGTTAAAGTTTTTTCAAAAATCTAAGATTACGAGATTAAAGTCATAATATTTCGAGAATAAAGTTGAAATACTTCGAAAAATAAAGTCAAAATATTTTGAGATAAATAAAGTTGAAATATTTTTTAAGTCGAATCTTTACGAGAATAATGTCGAAATACTACGAGAACAAAGTCGAATCATTACGAGAATAAAATAGAAATATTTAGAGAACAAAGTTGAATCATTACGAGAATAAAATCAAAATATTTCGAGAATAAAATCGAAATATTACAAGAATAATGTTGAAATGCTATGAGAACAAAGTCGAAATATTATTTCGAGAACAAAGTCGAAATATTACAAGAATAAAGTCAAATCATTACGAGAATAATATCGAAATATTAAGAGAACAAAGTCGAATTATATCGAGAACGAAGTCTAAATATTTCGAGAATAAAGTTGAATCATTACGAGAAAAAAATCGAAATATTTCGAGAATAAAGTCGAATCATTACGAGAGTAATGTCGAAATACTACGAGAACAAAGTTGAATTAAATTGAGAACGAAGTCGAAATATTTAGAGAATAAAGTTTAATCATTATGAGAATAAAATCAAAATATTTCGAGAATAAAATCGAAATATTACGAGAATAATGTAGAAATACTATGAGAAGTTGAAATATTTCGAGAACAAAGTCGAAATATTATTTTGAGAACAAAGTCGAAATATTTCAAGAACAAAGTCAAATCATTACGATAATAATGTCAAAATACTATGAGAATAAAGTTGAAATATTACAAGAATAAAATCAAATCATTACGAGAATAAGGCAGAAATTACGAGAATAAAGTCTAAATGTTTCGAGAATTTAAATCGTATAAATTAAAGTTATAATATTTTGAGAGTATATCGCGCATGCAAATGGCCTGGATTTAAGAGCACCGGGAGAATTTGCCAGGCCACCAGAATGTATTATTATTTATTTATTTGAATATTGTTGCGTCCGAGCGGTCGCATCATCTTACTGGGATGAGGAAGAGTCCATTTTAGGGACTCGTGGAAACAGCTTAATATCAAGAATATGATGTTTATTAACAGACTGAACAGGAACAACTTTTTATCTGAACATCAGCTCACACACCCAATCAATATTCCTTTGTAGGTAGCCGTAGCTCTCTTATTTAACCCTTTTTAATACAACAAATATATGTGGGATTATTAGCAAAAATCATACCATGTGTTATACTCGCAGGGACGGTATGCTTGGAAATAATATTTCACGTCTCCGATTACATTCGTTATTTATACTGTGCCAGCTTTGTGCTTATTTTAGTCTCTGCTTTCAAAATCAGCTTTATAGCAAAATACAAACTGTGTGTCTTACAATAATGTGTTTTTCAACCTATTTAACTGGGTGTGACAGATCACTGAATTCATGTGAATCAATTCGTAAAAAGAATTCAGAACTCCGTAAAAAGAAGTCATTCTTCACATTTATTTAATTAAAAACAACAAAACATTCTAAAGGTTAAAGTGGATGCCAACTCATTAACATATGTTATATTGTTATCTTTTGTGAGGTATATAATGTTAAGTGACTTTTTACAAGCTGTACATTTACTGTATAATACAGTAAATGACTGGACATACTATTTAACATCTTCCATTCATTATTTGCATTATTTTATTATCCTGATTTTATGAAACAAATGTCTCATTGCGATCTGTCACGCCACGTTAAACGAAAGAGTTTGAAAAACGCATTATTGTAATAGACATATTGTTCGTATTTCATTATAAAACTGACAGAATTTAAAAGTTGAGACTTTGTAATTTTTCCCGTGCTCCCAATCTGGACCATTTGTATGAGCAATAGGCTATAGCCTGCTCAAAATATTAAAACATTAATCTCGTAATTGCTTTAAATTAATTCTCATAATTTTGACTTTATTCTCAAAACATTTAGACTTTATTCTCGTAATCTTAGATTTTTTTTCTTAACGTGGCACTAAATCGCCGTCGCAGCAAAGAAAGCGAATTAAAAACGATATATCTTTACCCACTGAGCAGAGTGAAACAATATTTTCCATGTTTTTCCATACTCATAAATTATGTATGCAGCCCTTAAAAATATTCATTCATTTGAATGTTTCTGCTACATGCAATTGCTGATGTTTCCAAAACAGGGTTTTTGCAGGTTGAAAGTAAACATGAAGCTTTTTAAGACTAAATGTAAGAAATAAATTGAAAGGAAAACAACACATCAACACTTTAAACACTTCATTACTTCATTCATTTCACAACGTAATAACTCAAACACTGCAAATATGGAAATGACTTTTACTGTACTTTCAGATCACACTGAAAAAAAAAGTGCTTGTTTTCCAATGCAAATGTCTACAGATTCTTAAATCAAGATGTTTCGAAAGTGAAATGTCATAGTCTTGTTTTTATGAGAAATTGATCAAAACTTTAGAGTTCCATGATTAAAACAAGAAAAATATTTGCCAATGGGCTCAACTTAATTCAAAGGGAAAACAAGTTTTAAGGCCCCGTTGACATATTTGTTTTTGCTTTAAACATAAACTCGTTTAATTGTGTTCAGTTTCTTACAAAACAAGACTTTGTATGTTCAGTTTGCTTCTCAGGTATTTTGATTTCAAGATGTTTAGGTATTTGTATTAGAAAACAAGACAAAAATACTGAGGAGGATGTTCATTACTTGCAGTGTGTGCAACATTATAACACTATCATTTTTTTTTTAAGGCCTTAAGTTGTGGAAAGGTGGAACATGACTTTTTGAAACCCTGTCAAATGTTCAGATTTTTGTCATTTGCTTTAAACACTACAGTGCCATCAACCAGCAACGTTTGTTCTTTTTTTTATCAAGTGTCAGTTATATATTTTATTAGAGCATATATGATGATGTCCTGTAAATACCCCTCTATTTACCCAGTATACAGGAGAAGAGTTCAGAGTTAAAGTATTAATAAACATAATCTTTAATAAAGTGTGTGTGTGTGTGTGTGTTCCCTCTGTGCTTGTATTTCTCACTGCTGTTGGGAATTGAATGTGCTCGTGTTCAGCGAAACGCTGGATGATAGTGTGTGAGGTTAGTTATTAGGCTTTGTTGTATTATTTAAAAGAAAAGTTTGTGCAATTAGCTGGAGCAACGAGGAACCTCTGGAGATGCTGGTTTTACACAAACACTTTGCTGAGAGCAACATCAGCTCATACGCACCATTTCAGAGACAGTTATTGAACACTGCGGGTTTTCTTTTTTTAATATAATATGTATAGACAATATCCATGGCTGTCAGATACTGCGGATAATGTACTGGTTTCACCAAAATCTTCCTAAGAATGTTTCTAAATGCAATTCTTGAAAAACTCTTAAGATGTTCTTAAAAAAAGAAAATTTGAGAGTTGATACAAGATACAGGTTACCCTAACTTTAAAAGGTTATTTACAATAATTTTTACGAAAATTCTTTTCATGGATTCAAATTCAAAATTTTGCCTTTAGAACAGTCATTAAAAAAAAAAGATGAGAACATTCCGAAGAAATGTTTTTTGGTAATATTATATTTTTAAAATTCAAAATTCCAAAACTTCTTAACTTAGAAAATAGTGTTAAGAAGTTGTTTAGAAAAATTTAATTCTTAAGAATGTTTTGTGAATCCAACCCAATAAATTTGACTTATTTCTCACTTTGATAAAAATAATAAGATTTTTTTTTTTTTACAAAAATTTATACAATTTGACTTATTTTACAGGTTGGTTAAAATAATAAGAGAAGCATTTATTACAAAAATTCATAAAATTTTAATAATGTAACTCTGGACAGGTACAAATCTGAAATAATGTGTTTTTGTTAAAGAATGTTAAATATTAAGCTTCATATGCATGTTAAAATATATTTTTGTGCCCCAGCTTTTAACATAAACATAAACTAGTAATAAAAAAACTGAATGTGTTTTAAGTACACAATAATTAGCTTTATATATTTATCATCAATAAATCCCTTTGTTTTAAATCTTATACATTTTTTTACTAATATTGCAAGGCATTTTTTAACCAAGTTCATACTTAATTCATGCTGATTCTAAGCTATTTGGATAAATGCATTTTGAAAATATGATTAAATAAAATAAATAAAATGCAAATAGTTCATGGCAAACTATGCCATGATTTCTTGAGTGCGAAAATCTTGTACACTAGCAATCAAAATTTTTGGAAAAGTACGGTTTTTAATGTTTTTTTAATCAGTCTCTTCTGCTCACCAAGTCTGCATTTATTTGATCCACAATACAGAAAAAACAGTAAAAGTCTGAAATATTTTTCCTATTTAAAATAACTGTTTTCTATTTGAATATATTTTAAAATGTAATTTATTCCTGTGATTTCAATGCTGAATTTTTAGCATCATTATTCAAGTCACATGGTCCTTCAGAAATCATTCTAATACTCTGATTTGCTGCTCAAAAAACATTTATTATTATTATTATGCTGAAAAGTAGAGTTTTTTTCACGTTTCTTTGATGAATAGAAAGTTAAGAAGAACAGCATTTATCTGAAATCGAGATTTTTGTAACATTATAAATGTATTTGTCATCACTTTTGATCAGTTTAAAGCATCCTTGCTAAATAAAAGTATTAATTTCTATAATACTGACTTCTTGAATGGTGAATGGCATAATGTTACAAAAGCTTTTTATTTCAGATAAATGATAATCTTTAGATCTTTCTATTCATCAAAGAATCCTGAAAAAAAAATGTACTCAATTGTAAAAAATGTTTCTTGAACAGCAAATCGGCATATTAGAATGATTTCTGAAGGATTATGTGACACTGAAGACTGGAGTAATGATGGTAAAAATTTAGCTTTGATTACAGGAATAAATTACAATATTACTGCTTTTGCTGTATCTTGGATCAAATAAATGCAGGCTTAAAAACATTAATGTTTTGACTGGTAATGTATGACTGAAAAATATGCATCACATTAAGTTTATCAGTTTATGTTAAAACTGTGTAATCCAAGATTTTATATGCAATTCGAGTACATAAATGTAAATTTAAGACTGAATTGTTTTTGGAGTGTAAGTTAATTTTCCTGAACAGCACTGGCAGAATGGTGTGTTTACAGACAGGAATAATAGATATGTTTACATTGCTCTTCATTGATTTTCTTTGCATAATTTGCTGTTGAATTGGCCTGTTTTATACACTGTGCTACATAAGATCTGTGTGTGTGTGTGTTGGCTCAGACCGTGTGATCCCAGTCTCGCGTCTCCTAATGAAATAAATTGGTTGCGTGATACTCCAGGTCAATTCAGCGCCGACCCCACACACAGGGAGGAGAATTCATTTGATATGCAAACTAGAGCATGACCGGCAGGTCAATGAGTCATTTACTCGCTCTCGCTCTGATGTGGTGGGCTGATATCACACACACATGCTTCTGCTTCTGAATCTTTTCTGAAGCTTTTATTGCCCTTGATTAATGATGATTACAATTTGGTTATGATTGTAAAATACCTTTTCTTTATGTAGTTCTCTCCGTCCTTCTCAGGAAACTATTTGTAGCGTTTATGACGGCAGTCTTTCATACATGAATTCACTATTCAATAGTCTTGTGGTTAGCGCGTTGACTTATTGTGCTGCGGGCGTCATGAGTTCGAATCCTGGCTCGTGGACTTTCAGTTACCTTTCGCTTCCTGTCAAAAACTACACTGTCCTATCTAAATAAAGGCATAAAAAAAGTCTATTTATTTGGATCACACGCTTTTAAACAAACTGATAAAAGTGATGGGATGCATATTTGTCAGTCATGTAAATGAAAAAAAAGTTATTAACTATCTGCATCTATATTTGCATTAATCCTAATCTTGCGTTGGATATATAGTATATGAATTGGCATTCAGCTCGGGCCTCCATGTTTGTCTCATTTTCTTTTCCTCATCTCGTATCTCGTTCAATAGCATGTAGAATTTCTCGGAATCGAAAGGAGTAGATTCATTTTCGGTCTCAATTACTGTGAGATGTTTTAGTCCATCGATCATATTATAACCCTTCGCTCATCAACTCTCACGATCTCTCTCTGGGATATTTTAAATGAGGAGGAGAATTGAATTCTGGGAATGGTTGACATCGTCCCAGCCCTGCTCGGCTCTGACAGGCCGTCACAGTCCACAGGAGAATAAGATCTCTCTGTCACTGAGAAACACTGTTCTTTTCCTCTCTTAAAGGTTTTGCCCTCATTTTATTGTCTTTTTTTTTATTTTTTCCTTTTCTTTTTTATGATTAGCTGAAAGTTTTGAGCAGTCAGAAATTCTGAAGCATCCAGAGACATAAGAATATACTATTTATATTATTCAATGCATGTCTGTGCATATTATAAAATGAGCAAAAAATAGCAAAATTATACAAGTGAGCACAATTTAACAAGTACTTTATCCACAATACACCGTCCAACTTTACTTACAATTAAAACACAACTTTAAAATAAAAATAAATAAATAAATAAAAAAGAAAAGAAAAAGAAAATATAAAAAATAAGTATCGTACTTCAAATATTAAAAGAATATTTTAATATTGGCAAAATACTTAATAATAATAATAATAATAATAATAATAAAAGTAAAAATAATTTAATATTTTAATTTTGTACTTGCTGATAATAATATGTGACCCTGGACCACAAAACCAGTAAAAATTTAGATTTCACATCATCTGAAAGCTGGATAAATATCCCAGTGACTTAAGACTGGTTTTGTGGTCCAGGGTCACATACGTGACAGAAAAAACAGTAATATTGTGAATATTTTTACTATTTAAAATAACAGTTTTCCATTTGAATATATTTTAAAATGTAATTTATTCCTGTGATTTTAAAGCTGAATTTTTAGCATCATTACTCCAGTCACATGATCCTTCAGAAATCATTCTAATATTCTGGTTTGCTGCTCAAAAACATTTATTATTATTATTATGTTAAAAACAGCTGAGTATATTTTTTAGGTTTCTTTGATGAATAGAACGGAATTTATCTGAAATAGAAATCTTTTGTAACATTACAAATGTCTTTATCATCACTTTTGATCAATTTAAAGCATCCGTATTAATGGCATAGTGTATAATATTACAAAAGCTTTTTTATTTCAGATAAATGCTGATCTTTGGATCTTTCTATTCATCAAAGAATCCTAAAAAAAAAAAAAAATGTTTTAACTGTTTTAAATATTGATAATAATAAAAAATGTTTCAGCAAATCAGCATATTAGAATGATTTCTGAAGGATCATGTGACTGAAGTAATGACACTGAAAATTCAGCTTTGAAATCACAGGAATAAATTACATTTTAAAATATATTCTAATAGAAAGCAATTATTTTAAATAGTAAAAATATTTCAGAATATTACTGCTTTTGCTGTACTTTGGATCAAATAAATGCAAGTTTGGTGAGCAGAAGAGACTTGCGTAAAAAAAAAAAAAAATCTTACTGTCCAAAAACTTTTCACTGGTAGAGTAAATGTTTGTCAGTACATTCAACAGCACACTTATTTATTTCATTTATTCATAAATGACATGCAATTAAGTCTCCAAAAACAGTTTACACTTAGTTTACCCTTAAGTGTATTATTTCCATAAAAGTTCTTAAAAATCCTTAAACAAAAAGTTAAAAAGGTCATTGCAACTTTTTCCTTAAATTCTGAGTTTATATCTCTCATAACCTTTTCTCAAAATGTTCACAATTTCAGAATCAAATTCAATTGTAAGATAAAAACTCAGAACTGATTTTGTGCATGAAAATCTGAAGAAAAAAATAGTAAATGTGATTCAAACATGTGATACATTGCTGTCACGTGATCTCATAACATGCATGTTTAATTCTGTGATTGTCTGATGTTCAATTAAAAAGCCTGAAATTTTCAGTCCAATTATAATAAATAACAAATGCTTGATGAATGTGAGCCCAAAGACTGAATATCACAACATTAATAAGGATGTTGAGAATGAAGATGATCTGTAAATAAACCATTTGGAGAAAAAAAAGGGCAGCTTTAGAAACAGGCCGGTGAATTATAGCACACAAAATCAAAATTGACATCGCTTGACATTTAATTAAAATAAAACGTGCGTGCGTGCATTAAAATGAGAGAGACGGTCAACTGTCTGCAAATGATAACGCATTCATACAGCTGCTGTTACAAATGCTTTCATTCATAAATCACTCACAACAAAAGTCAAACATAATTGTGATGCATCTGTTTAAATGCACAAAACATGATGCATGTAAATGCATGTGTGTGTGTGTGTGTGTTGTTTTTAAGCGACACACACACCTGTAGACTGCAGTAATCACTCATCTGGAGTTTAAGCGTCTCTGACACGTGCAGTAATGAGAAAAGCTGCATCTGTGTGTGAGTGTGACATCTGTGAATAATGACACGCATGTACAGACATCAGGAAATATGAGCGACCCCCCGCAGGACTGGACAGAGGTGGACAGGAGTCTAATGAAGCTTAGATTTTACCCAAATGATTACTGACAGACACATAATAGATTAAGCATGAGCAAACAAATGTCAGTAACACACACGTGTAGGTATGTGATTCAGATCAATAGTGGACAAAGTTGCAAACACTCCTGCTGAAACCTGACACACTTAGGCCGTGTTGAAAATTAAACACTAGTGTGCTGCACACTATGAAAACAGTAGTGAAACTGAATGCATAATGCAACCATAAACATTTTAAACTACATAACATCATCACACTGAACACTTGAGGTCAACATGAAATTAAAATGTATTAATACCCTACACATCCTATAGTGCATGATTCATGAGATTTGACTTAAGTCAAAATAGAAATGCCATTTTTGTAGAAAATGCAGTTTTGAGTTGACAACATTAATCTCAGTGGCAAAGTACACAAATCAAGTATACTTGAGTAAAAGTACAGATACTACAATTAGGGCTGTCAAACGATTAATTGCATACAAAAACGTTTTTAGTTTGCCTAATATATGTGTGTGTGTACTGTGTGTAATTACTATGCATCTATAAATACAAACACATTCATGTGTGTATTTAAGAAATATTTACATGTATTTATTATCATTATTATATAATTAATTACATAAAAATATTTTGTACATATTTCTCCTAAATATGTACATTAATTTGTGTGTGTGTATATATATATATATATATATAGCGTGTGTGTGTGTGTGTATATATATATTATAGATCATCATAGGTCATCACATGCAGACTTCACTTTTACATGTTGTTTGAACATTAATGTGTGTTGGCAGTGTATGTACAAATCTACCCTATAATGATAAAAATCCATGCAGTGGTTTTTAATTAATCTGTAAAAATAATATCCCCTTTTTCAAATCGAGCCATTCTCAGATGCCTGTCAGTATGAGGCCACTCCCACGATAGTTGATTGACATGAGCGTCTTACCTCAGATCAGCTGTAATAGTCCCACCTCCATTGTTTTGATGCCGGAGCAGGGATGTAAGTTAGACAAGAATATCTCCGATTGAGTGATTGAGGTGTTGTGTTGCTGGATGTAATAATAAACATAGTGGTCGTCATTTACTCCTGACATCTGACCCGCTGAAGATGCAGTGGATTGTTTGTGAAGGAAATGCGGCTCCCAATCTACATATATCCGTCTATGTTCATGCAAATCATTCGTGATCCAGCTTCACTTACAGCAGAAGTGAGTATAAGGGGTTTTTTTTATGAATCTTTGCGATCGTCTTTCCTAATAATGTGGTAGTTAGCAAGTTCAGCGGCTAAATGCGGATAAAGTAAACAGGCTCGTCACTCCACAGAGAGAAGAGAGGGGCGGGGCGAGCAGAGCTCATTTGCATTTAAAGGAACAATCCCTCAGAATGGGGTGATTTTTGCAGAGCTGATTTTGGCAAGGTAAAAAGGGTGTTGTTTCATACAACCATTAAGAATTTTTAACCTAAATATATTATAGACTTTTCATTAAGACCTTAAAGAATTATATCAACTTGTGGAAAATGGGCATCCGATGGCCCCCTTAAGTATAAGTGTATACGCACGCACGCACACACACACACACAGTATTTTTTATCATACTGTATTTTCAGAGTTTTGGAATATTTGTCCTCTCCCCAAATTTGTTACTGCTGAAACGGTTTCATAATTTACAAAGAAAATGTTGAAATTTAGGGGTTAGGGTTTGGGACAGCCACCTCACAACTGAAAGTACCCACTAAATGATGATTATATATATATATATATATATATATATATTAAGCTTACTAATATTTTAAATATTATAGTGGGTTTCAATAGATAATAAAAGGATCTTAGTAAAATCTAAGATTTGAAGACTTGTATGCTTTTATGCTTTTTAAATGTGTTTTTTTGGTTGTGGGACAGCAGTTTGCACCAATTCTGTAGAATGGCTCATGTATATATATATCATATTCACCCTACAGAGGTGTCATGTGACCAACAGTATACCATGATAAAATAAAAAAAATAAATAAATAAAAAATAAACAAAGAGGAGTGCAAATCCCTGGCATCAGAGTTCAGTCCTGCACCCCTGTGAGTTTTGGGGGTGTGTAAGACGTGGGGTTTGATGTGTAACCATGGAAACTCCATGTTCTTTGAATAGTGATTCCTGTTTTTTGCACATGCTAGATGCTTAGATGCTCTTTGATTCTCACGTTCAGGACGTTTCTAGAAATTAAACATAAAATCAAGTTCAACACTATATTAACTTCCACAGTGCACATTCCTGGTCTCACTGCGTATAACAATTTCTTTAGTGCACATTATTCCATGGAAAAATGTTTATAATCTATAGTCTAACATCAAATCCTTTCATTTTTCAGACTTCTAACCAGATAAAAAGACACTTTTCAACATGCAGTCAAATCTACATGGACAAAATCAAGTCCCACCATATAATTCTCACTGATAATGCGGTTATATATACTGCATGTTGGAAAGCAGACTATTATGTAAAGTCAAACACTCACTAGACATCCAGACATCCATAAATTAAAGGTGTGCTGCTCTTCTGTAAAGAAAAAAAACACAGGGAAAAAATTGAAGAGATCTTAAAATGTTCAA
>NC_066883.1:35356460-35453960 GCF_022985175.1 Labeo rohita | reverse complement strand
AAAAAAAAAACATTAAAAGAATCCTCAAAATATGTTTCCACAAAAATATGAAGCAGCACAACTGTTTTCAACATTGATAATAATGCTTCAGCATATTAGAATGATTTCTGAAAGATCATGTGACACTGAAGACTGGAGTAATTATGCTAAAAATTCAGCTTCGACCACAGGAATAAATTACATTTTACCATATATTCAAACATAAAACAGTTCTTTAAAATTGTAACAATATTTCACAATATTGCCGTCATTTTATTTATTTTTTTCTTAATTTCTGGTTTTAACTCGTCCTTCAATTTTAATTAAAGAGAGAAAATACTGAATTTATCTGCATGTGTCAAAAATTAAGCCACTACAGAAGTGAACAGCAATTCAAAGCTGAGCAATATTCTCTTTTATGGTGAAAACACCTCATCATCGACAGTCTGAGGTAATAATTACCCGTCATACTCTAGTAATAGACTAAAGTGTTGTCTGAGATCATCAGAATGACATTAGCTCAGGTCTGAGATCAGTTTAGGTCAGTAAACAAGGTTACAAGGAGGTCTGAACAATCAGTAGTATCACTGTTTCTATGCATAGAGGGTTTGCACTTACGTCATGATTTGGTCAGTTACCCGGAAGCTAATTTAAACCATGGAAAAAACAACTTAGCAAGCCGGAAAGGGCACAATTAATAGGTGGTATAATAATTGCCTTGTCATACACTAGAAATAGAATATAGTGTTATCTGAGATCATCAGAATGACATTAGCTCAGGTCTGAGATCAGTTTAGGTCAGTAAACAAGGTTACAAGCAGGTCTGAACAATCAGTAGTGCTAATTTATGCTGTCTAAACCATGGAAAAAACAACTTAGCAAGCAGGAAAGGGCACAATATTTTGACAAACTAAAATTAATAGGTGGTAAAGATACATATGAGGAGTATAATTTAAGATACTAGCCTAATATATCACCTACCTGCCCGGAAATGATAAGAACAAACAAAAATATTGTCAAGATTCTTGCCCTGGAAATCTTAGTTCAGTTTGGCCAACTGTTCAGCTCCTCAGTTTTTTTTTTTGCACATTTCTTCTTGATTTGTTATAACTGTTGTCAGTATAGTACTTCAAATGTTTTTCCCCAGGCCGACCGATTAGTATACAACCCAAAACATGACAATAATTGACCATTTCAGCCGCAAAAATATTCAAAATATGCGAGTTTCGTTCGGTTCAGTGGCATTGTTTACTTACAATATGGCCGACTGATGACGCGTCGTATAAACAAAGCTGTGAAATATGCTCTTTGATGGTAAACACGCCTCATCATCCAGTGTCTGAGGTAATAATTGCCTGTCATACACTAGAAATAGACTAAAGTGTTATGTGAGATCATCAGAATGACATTAGCCCAGTAAACAAGGTTACAAGCAGGTCTGAACTATCCTTGTTTCTGCGTTGAATACGTTCCCAGTCGAGTCCAATCAGCAAATTAGCAAAATCATGTAGCTGACCTTGTATACACACTTAACCTTCTTGTCTGCGTGTGTGTGAGTTTGTGAGAGAGTGCAGTTCATTTGCCGTTTCTTGCCTGTTGGTCATGCTCTGGTTTGCATATCAGATGAATCATCTTTCCGAGGCGTTGGGTCACAGTTAAATTGAACATCTTGGAACCAATTTATTCCATTAGGAGCTCCGAGTCCAGCACCGGAATACTGACAGCCAATTTCAGCTCCTCTAAAGCGTCAAGCATGAAGGAACCGCGACAAAAGATGATAGATTTAGCCAGACAATACACACACCACTGGCATCAGGTGTGTGCGTGTGGGCGCGTTTCTATGTTTGAGCGGGTTTATGGAGTAAGATCTCACAATGCTGCCGCGATTTTATGTCTCTCTCATCAATTGTACCTCATTCATAAATGACTTCGGATTTTAAAAGACTGCTAAAATCCTCTCACAACACGGCGTGAGGTCTCATAAAGAGGCCGTAATTGAGGACGAGCTCCGACACGTGTCAACACATCCATTACTGAGCGCTGAAAGCGCTTCGACACTCGTCTAATCCCTTCTATTCTCTGTCACTAGCCTTTGTGTGTCCACTTCATTTTCCTTCGTTTGAACAGAGAACACGCTGAAAAAAACCTCTTGTCTGTGCTAAAGAAAGTCAAACGCTGTTCAAACTGCCTTTGTGAGAAAAGGGTTTAAATTATGGAGCACTTTTGGAGGACTTAAAATCATCCAAAAGAAGTTAGAACTAAAGGCGGAGAGGATTTTTAAAAGGTATATCTACCTTTTTTTTTGCAACGCGGAAGTAAGCCGTTTCATTTGAATGCGTGAAACTTCCAATTCATTAGCCGCTAGTAAACTAGAAGACGTGTAAACCTGCCAGCTTGTTTTTAATTGTGATAATACATTAAATTAATTTGAAAACAAATAACAGTTTGCAATTTCAAGCAACATCAGGCTGTATTTCTACAGGTAAAATAGAGGGTTTGCACCTACGTCACATTTTGGTCAGTTACCCAGATACTTGCAATACTCGGATGTAAACAACAGCATGGATTACGCGGTTAAAGGAGAAGTCCACTTCCAGAACAACAATTCACAAATAATTTACTCACCCCCTTGTCATCTAAGATGTTCATGTCTTTCTGTCTTCAGTCGTGAAAAAATCATGGTTTTTGAGGAAAACATTTCAGGATTTTTCTCCATATAATGGACTTCATTGAACTTCCAAAATGTAGTTTAAATGCAGCTTCAAAGGGCTCTAAATGATCCCAGCCGAGGAAGAAGGGTCTTATCTAGCGAATCGGTCAATTTTTTTTGGAAAATAAAAATTTGTATACTTTTTAAGCACAAAAGCTTGTGCAGCACAGGCTCTGGGATGCGCGTTCACGATGCTACATACTATTGAATCACGTCGAAAGGTCATGCAGAACTACAGACCCAGTGTTTACAAAGCGAACATGCAAAGACTAAGAAAGTGCAAGTAAGTCAAACGCTGTTTACAAACAAAAAGCTACAATGATGTCCTCCTCTCAAGTTGTAGGAGAAAATAAGATGGAGTTTTTCACCATACTCAGTGCATAGACGATGAACTTACACAATTCGTAGTAGTGATGGAAAGTTCGGATCATTTTACCGAATCTGACCTTTGAGTCTCATTCAGCAAAATGAACGAATGTTTTTTCAAGTCATTTCATTCATTTCAGCAAAATATAACTAAAATGTTACGTGTTACTTCCCTAACACATCTACTGCTTACACAAGCGTTGATCACACTACAAACAAGACAAACCTATAATGCTATAAGCAACAAAAAAATTACCTGGGTCTTTAGTCTATGATTCGCTCACCTCACCTCTTATCTGACAAGTTTTCAGGTTTGAGTTGTTCGTTCATCATGTGACAGTCTCATAAGATGAACGAACGACTCGAAAAACCCAAAGACTCGAAACAGGTGAACTAATTCCAGTGCAAAACTTAACAGGATGTTGCGCATGTGCAACTGAATGAATCACTCCCCGAGATGACTCATTCTTCCTGAGTCACATTAAAGATTTGTTAAAAATGAAAGAATCATTCAAAAACTATCCATTACAAATTCATAGCATCGTGTACGTGCATCCCAGAGCCTGTGCCACACAAGCCTTTGTGTTTAAAAATTTCAAAAAACTTATTTTTCGAAAAAAATGACACATCGTTTCGTTAGATAAGACACTTCTTCCTCGGCTGGGATCGTTTAGAGCCATTTGAAGCTGAAATGTTTTCCTCAAAAGCCATAATTTCTTTACGACTGAAGACAGAAAGACATGAACATCTTGGATGACAAGAGGGTGAGTAAATTATTTGTAAATTGTTGTTCTGGAAGTGGACTTCTCCTTTAACATACTACTGAAAGTTGTTCTGCTAATTTATGCTGTTTAAACCATGGAAAAATGTGTGGAAGCTGCTAATTCTTATAGAGAAGGACTTAGTAAGCAGGAAAGGGTGCAATAGTTTGACAACCTAAAGTTAGTAGGTGGTAAAGATACGTACGAGCAGTATTAATTAAGATTTTAGCCTAATATTTCACCTACCTGCCTGGAAATGATAAGAACAAACACAAATGTTGTCAAGAATCATGCCCTGGAAATCCTGGTTCAGTTTGGCCAACCACAAACGCCTTTTGGTCCTCCTTCTCTATGATTTGTTGGCAGTCTAGTATACTCCAAATGTTTGTCCTGGTCCAACCGATTAGTACAGCCTAAAACATGACAATAATTGACCATTTTCAGCAGCAATAATCAGCAAAATATGCAAGTTTTGTTTGTTTCAGTAGCATTGTTTACATTTAAGGCTGCACGTTAAATCGCATGCGATTATTGCGCACATCTCCTCAGTAAAGCCGGGTCTGTGATTAGTAGTAAATCTCAATCATATGCATTCAGCTGGAGCAGCAGTAAATGCACAGAGCTGTAAATCACTGACAAGCTTCCAAAAACCAACCTGACCACCTTAAGCTACTATGACCTGGTTTTTCCAACAGGAACTGTGCTGCAAATCACTCTATCGCACACTTTATTTAATTTAGTCCTTCAGTGTGATTATTATCCTGATCTTAACAGGAAGACTGAATCTGGCTTCAGAAATGAAGTAGATTTATGATTTATTAATATCCAATTTCTCCCCGCTGCACACCTACAGGACGAATCTGATAATGTAGGAGTGATAGAGAGATGGAGAGAGATGGATTTTGCAACATGGAAATGAGAATAAAGATGACTCTTTAACAAATACAGATTATGCAACTCTATTCACTATGAACACGTTACAATTGAACCGAATCTAATGGTTTAGTCTGAGGCTTTCAAGCACAAGCCGTACAGCACAAGTAAAGACACAAACCATCTCATGAAAATTCATAATCATGCCTAATAGTGAGGTTACAGAATATTTGTAAATATTCTCATTGCAGGCTAACTTATTCTGGCAAAGAGCTACTTGTCAAATAATGTGTCTTAAGTACACACCCACAATAGGGGAACTGAAACTTTTTAATGGGATCTAAATATCACACGACACCAGAGTTTTGAAATAAAAACAGGGTTTTCAGTGTTTCCAGAAAGTCTTTGTTCTCAAGGACCGGAAACTCCAAAGTAGTGTGGACCGCAGCGAAAGTTACGCATTTTAAACAAAAACGCACTAGTGAATTCTCGTATTCAGTCATGGGATTCAAAGCAACATATTTGGTTCTGCTCATGTGTGTCGCCATCATCCTCACCAGCACTAAAGATCAGAATCATTCACGATCTAATCCTGACATATTCTGTCCTAATGCTCCTCTGCAGATGTGGACTTACCCATCACGCAAAGGTAGGTGACCGCCTTTGGCCCCCAAAAGCCAAGGGCCTCTTAAAATGCTTTTTTATATGAGATGTGCATTAAGTTGAAGGAGTTGCCCCAATGGTTTCCTCTACAAATACCATTACAAACATAACAAACAATCAACTTTTAACCATAAAAACCATTAAAAGGTGGTTTCTGTAGTGTTTTGATACATATTCCAATAGAATTTATTGGATTTTAACAAGCCAATAGAAGGTGACCAATTACCAGTAGAGACCAACAAGGTCCATTACAGTTTCCATTAAAACCAATACAAGTCCCATTATAACCAGTAAAACCAATACAAATTTTGTGATGGTAACTATTGTTTTTTGTTGTTGTTGTTGTTGTTGTTTTAGCTGAGAAACATGCCTATTGTGTATCCTGCTTGTAGCAAAAGACAATACCATGCATTTGAAGGTGTAATTAAATATTGAGCAACAGTGTATATTATGTTTATCGTTTTAAATGCCGCTAAGAATTCCCTTTTCATTATTTTTTTTCAGTTTCATTTAAATTTGTAGTTAAAATAATTACAAATAAATGTTTTTTAAAGTTTAGAATGAGACAGCCTTGTTTGATGGCATTTTAATTTTATCAGAGAAAGCACCGTTTTCGCGCTTTGTTACAGCAGTTACCAGGGAAACCGCTATATTTCTGACGTTCCAAAAGCGCCTCCTACTGGCAGAAAATGAATGTTCATTTTGTTCTGTTTTAAGCAATATAATAAACAATACTTCTGACTCATCCCTTAAAAAAAAATAATTTAAGGCTCAGTTGTGAAGTTTATTATGTTATTTAATTTATTTATCCACCTTGCTCTTCAGGTTAGCAATAAAATAAAAATGATGATTAGATTGGATTAGATTGTGCTGCATTAATTTGAAGTCTTTCCACTCCCTTTATGAATTTGTGTTGTTACAAATTACAAAATGTAATGTTGACTTATAACATATAAACATATAAGTATAAACAGCAGTGTCATGAGCTTTTATACGAGGATTTAATTGACACAAATACAGACATAGTGAATTTTGCCTTTGTTCCAGGACCTCGCCGTGACACTTGCTGTAGGACCGTTTTAGAGAAAATCCCACGGCGCATTCTGCGATTAGTTACCAGTTGTGAGATGCAGAGGAATTATGGAGCCTGTCCCATCAGGGCATTGATGTGAGTGTTTAACATACAGAAACATAAATGACATATAAATCATCTGCTTTTGTATTTACTGTGTTTACTGCTTTTCAGATTACATATCAGAAACAGGCCAATCTGTGCACATCCCAGAATGTTGAAGAAACTGAAGAAGATTCACGAAACCGGCTTAAATGCAAACAGGAAATGAATGAACATGATTGTGCAATCTGTTTATAATCCAAGTGGAAGTGATACAGTTTCAATATTTTGCTGCCTATTTTTCAGCTGACAGTACCAAACATTATGCAGGTTACTACAATATACAGTATATATTCTTTGTATGCTCTGCTTTTTAATGAAATAAAACCATTTTTTCACTTTTGATTATATGTTGGTGACTGTTCATACCATTGTTGCTCCCAAGTGTCTCAAAGACAGTCAGTCCCTTAATGCAGAATCACTCAGATCTAGACTAGAGTTGCACTGCCACCTAGGGGTGTCCTTTGGTGTTGCTGCTTTTACTTCACTATCCAACTAAGCAGGTCAAACATTGTTTAAGATCAGGAGTAACACATTCAGTCACGAGTTAGTATATATGTAGTGTACGATACTGAACATGGAATAGCAAATATACACCAACATGTACACACATGCACAGACATATTACAAACACACACTGGAGTTAATGGGTGAAATGTGACAGCAGTGTAATAAATGCGGCTTAAAAACCTTTACACCTGTCAAGGGTGTCTGAGCCACATTATTATGATTCCTCTATTCTTATTCACTCATATTCAAGGATTTGCTGTGGTTTTGAGCTCCTCAAGGCCTGTCAGGATTAAAGAAACACAAAACTCAAGACAAACGCCTTTTCTATAAAAACATATGGTACTAATACCAAGGTACTTAGTTTGGAAGCTTGTTTCCGTCACTGAATTAAAAAAAAAGGTTGTTGCGACTTTTTATCTCACAATTCTGACTGTTTTTTTTTCAATTGCAATTGTGAGGTATAAACTCAGAATTGCAAAAAACTTACAATTCTGACTTTTTACTCATAGTCAAACTCATAGTTGCGAGAAATAAAGTCAGAATTGAGGTAAAAACGTGCAATTCTGACTTTTTTATCAGAATTGCATGATATAAACTCACAAACTTATATTATGATATTATAATAATTATGATATAAACGTATAATTGCGAGAAATAGAATTGAGATAAAAACACGCAATTCTGACTTTTTTCTGAGAATTGCATGATATAAACACACAATTGCAAGTTATAAAGTCAAAAATGTATAAATAAAGTCAAAATTGCGACTTCTTCTCAGAAATGCATGATATAAACTCATAATTCCAAAATATACATGTCCAATTCAAACTTTTTCTAAAAAAATCGTAATTGTGAGTTATAAAACTCACAGATATAATCTTAAAATTTAGAAAAGTCAAATTTGACTTAGAAATGCAAGATATAAACTTGCAATTGCAAGTTATGAAGTCAGAATTGTGAGATATAAACTTACAATTCTGACTTTTTTCTCAAAATAGCGTGAAATAAACTTGCAAGTAAATATAAAGTAAAAATGATATGAATAAACTCATAATATAAACTCAAAATTTATAAAGTCATGTCCAATTCAAAAACTATTTACAGTTGCAAGAAATAAAGTTAGAATTGTGAGATCAACGTACAATTTTTTTTTTTAAATTGCATGATATAAACTCGTAATTGTGAGTTATAAAGTCAGAAATGCATAATATAAACTTGCAATTGAGAGTTTGCGAACTATAAACTTACAATTCAGACTTTTTTCTCAAAATAGCGTGATATAAACTTATGAGTATGAGTTATAAAAATTGCAATATATAAACTCGAAATTTTGACTTTTTTCTCAAATTGCATATAAACTCACAATTGTGATTTATTAAGTGAGAATTGCACGATATAAACTTACGTTTTATTAACTTAAAGTCAGACTTGCTGATTTCAGAAATGCGTGATATAAACACAATTGTGAGAAATAAAGTCAGAATTAGGTATAAATATACAATTCTGACTTTTTTCTCAAAATTGCATAACAAATTCACATTTGCGAGAAAAAAAGTCAGAATTGCAAGATAAAAACTCACAATTCTGACTTTTTTTCTCATTGTGTGATATAAACTCACAATTGTTAGTTATGAAGTCAGAATTATGATATAAACACAATCGCAAAAAATAAAGTCAAAGTTGTGAGATATAAACTTGCAGTTGTGAGTTATGAAGTCCAATTTTGAGGGCTTTGACTTTAAACTCGCAGTTGTGAGTTTATATGACATTTATATCTTTGGCATATATATATATATATATATATATATATATATATATATATATATATGCGCTGTTTGAAAGTTTGGGATCAGTAAGACTTTTAATGTTTTTTTAAGAAGTTTCTTTTGCTCACCAAGGCTGATTTATTTGATGAAAAATACAGAAAAAACAATAATATTGTGAAATTTTATTACAATTTAAAATTACATTTTTCTATTTCAATATACTTAAAAATATGATTTATTCCTGCAAGTCAAAGCTGAGTTTTCATCATCATTACTCCAGTCTTTAGTGTCACATGACCCTTTAGAAATCTTTTTAATATGCTGATTTATTATTAATGTTGGAATATATTAGTAATATTTCTGGTGAATAAAAAGTTAAAAAGAACAGCATTAATTCAAAATATAAATCATTTCTAACAGTATAAGTCTTTATTATTATATTTTTTATTAATTTAACACATCCTTGCTGAACAAAATGATCAATTTCTTTCACCCCAGACTTAAATTTTAAATTTGTATTGTATATTTTTTGGCTGAAAAATGAATTGAAAACATACAGATGAATTTCTGGTCCCCAAACGTTCTAATTATTTCCTAACTGAAATAAAAAAGCAGATATTTAAGCTTTCATTGTGGTCTCAGACTTTCAGATCGCACTTCATGTCATGAACACTGAATGATTAAGATGTTAATTTGTCCAAACTCGTTGTCTTATCCACTCAAATGCAATCGCACACACTCGAGCGCTCCAGCGGTCAGAAAGGCATAACCGTGGTTATTTTTACAGAACCAATAACAAGTCCTTTATTTGAAAGGCACAGTGTTTGGACTTGCATAAGTGAAAAGGTCAGAGCGCCGGCGAGAGCTGAAACAGATTCAAAAACCCAGAGTGAAGTGATTGAACGCTGCAGTCTGAGACTCAAAAGAGCTGTGCTGAGATGAAGGTCAAACTCAAGTCTGAAATGATTTCCAAAGATACTTCATCTTGCACAATATTTATGGAGTCCGGCCTTAAATGCCAAGACAGGAAGTGAGTTCTTGAGCGCTTAGGCGGTGGTCTGCGTTCCCGTCGCAGAACTGCATGAACTTCTTGGCACAGCGGCGAGGACGCAGAGTTCTGCGGAGAAGGAGACGCAACGGACGCGATTCCCGCTCGCTCAGAAGCCCATCGGCATCTGCGTCCAGCCGCGTAAAGTACAGACGGAGAGTTTGAACGGATGAGAAAGAGGCCGGAGAGGTGAGGACATGAGGACGGGCCTCAGGTGTCCTGAGAGACAAGAACAACATCAGACACTTTACACAAAACTCAAGTCATGATGGACGTTCTAGATCAACATGTTTTCTAGATCTGCCACAAAGCTGAGAATGTAGAAATGCATTTAAAACATTTTTTTTGTAGGATTTTTATTAGTTTATTTTTGAATATTTCTATTTAACTTTGTTTACAATTAATTATATTACATACTTTTTTTTAAATACAATGGATGATTTTTAATTATCATGTTTAAATCATGTTTTTTCATGAAATATTAATATTATGACTTTCTTTTTATCTTTCTATTTAGCTTTAATCATATTTATTATCGTTTTAGTCATACATAGTATTTAGTCATTTTATTTCATTTAGTTGCCAAGGCAAGAATTCTAATTTAAATTTTTTTTTTAATCAACTGTTTGTATTTATTATTTTAAAAATATTTTTCGCTTTATTTATATATTAATTTTAGTTTCATGTAGTTGCCAAGATAACATTTTTTAAAATTGTAGTTTTTCATAACATTTTTTAAAATTGTAGTTTTTGAATTTTTAATCATTTGCATTATTATTATTATTTGTTTCTATTTAACTTTATTTATATATTTATTTTGGTTTTAGTAATTTAAACTTGTTTTATTTTATGTAGTGGCCAATGATTTCTAATTTTCATATTTTAATTATGTTTTTTCATCAAATATTTATATTATTACTTTCTTTTTATATTTATATTTCGCTTTATTTATATATTTATTTCAGTGTTAGTCATTTACACTTACACTTTTATTTTATTTAGTTGCCAGGGCAAGATTTCTAATTTTCATTTTTTATCAAATATTTGTATTTATTATTTTTTTAATATTTCTTTTTAGTTTTATTTATATATTTATTTCAGTTTAAGTGATTTAAACTTGTTTTATTTTATGTAGTGGCCAAGGCAAGTTTTCTAATTTTCATTTTTTATTTTTTTTCCATCAAATATTTGTATTATTATTATTTGTAAAATATTTCTGTTTAGCTTTATTCATATATTTATTTCCGTTTTAGTAATTTTAGTACTACAATTAATTTTTTTTTTTTTTTAGGTTTTTAAGTTTTAGTTTTTCATCTAATATTTGTATTTTATTTTAATTCATTTTAGCATTATATTAATCAACAAAAACGGTCACAAACTGACATTTCAGCATGTTTAACGACTTTCATTGAAACGCCGCTTGTTGATTCAACGTAGAAAACCATTCAATGGTAAATAGCTGTAAAAAGGTTAACAAAATGCTTATTAATCAATAATTTAACTGAATTCATCTATGTTGAAAAGACATTAAAAAAAGTCACAATATCAACGTTGACTGGAAATGCAAATTCAAAACAAAATTCAAGTGATTCAAACTTGATGCATGCTGTTGATTCACTCATATATAAACACTGAAATGTTGTCTGGGAGCAGATCAATGTTATGAAAGGGTCACAGAGTGATCGTTTACTCTGATGACTCAATATCGTGACGTCTAATGACTGTAATATCTGGTGACTGTAATCAGTGGGTGCGTCTCTAACCTGTAAACAGAAGACTGAGTCCCACTTTCAACTTTCTGCTGAAATGCTTGCATTAAACTCTTCAGAAAGTCTGGCTTTCGTACACTTGGACAACCTATACAAACACAGACAGATATCGTGAATGAAATCTGTGATATATATATATATATATAGTAGAGAATCAGATAGGCTAAGATCTGAGCTGTTGGTTGTATTTAAATTTATTGTCTAATCATATTCACATGGCAGATCCTTAAATGTGCACTACCAGTCAAAAGGTTTTCAATTTATTTTAAGGAGGTCTTTTTTGCTCACCAAGCTTGCATTTATTTGATTTGAAGTACAGCAAAAACAGTACAATTTTGAGAGATTTTTATTTTTAAAAAATAACTGTTTTCTATTTTAATATATTTTAAAATGTGATTTATTCCTGTGATTTCAAAGCTGAATTTTTAGCATCATTACTCCAGTCACATGATTCTTTAGAAATCATTCTAATATTCTAATTTGTGGCTCAAAAACATTTATTATTATTATTGTTTAAAAAAAAACAGCTGAGTAGAATTTTATCAGGATTCTTTGATGAATAGAAAGTTCAGAAAAACAGCACTTATCTGAAATAGAAATCTTTTGCAACATTATAAATGTCTTTATCATCACTTTTGATCAATTTAAAGCATCCCTGTTAAATAAAAGTATTGATTTCTATAATTTCTAACAAAAGCTTTTTATTTCAGATAAATGCTGATTTTTGGATCTTTCTATTCATCACAGAATCTTGAAAAAAATCTACTCAACTGTTTTAAATATTGATAATAATAATAAATGTTTCTTGAACAGCATATTAGAATGATTTCTGAAGGATCATGTGACACTGAAGACTGAAGTAATGATGCTGAAAATTCAGCTTTGATCACAGAAATAAATTACATTTTAACATATATTCAAATAGAAAACAGTTATTTTAAATAGTAAAAATGTTTCAAAATTTTACTGTTTTGCTGTATTTTGGATCAAATAAATGCAGGCTTTAGAAAACAATAAAACTTACTGTTCAAAAACTTTTGACTGGTAGTGTACTTACGATAAAAATATGATTTACAAACAAAAAAGTGCTACAATATTGACATTTTGGTGGTACTTCACCCTTACATAAATGCCCATGAGTCCCATAGTATCTATGGAAGCGAAAAAAAGGATTGTGGAGGAAAAAAAGTCATAATTGTGAGATATTAACTCAGAACTGAGTCATAAACTTGCAATTCTGAGAAAATTTGGGAGAGAATACTTTTACAATTCTGGGGTTGTATATTACAATTACACAGATATAAAGAATTGTGAGGGGAAAAGTCCACATTTTTATTCCTTGACTGAAATAAACTTCCCCAGCTCCCTTGTATAAACATCTTGAACATGTCTGGATTTAGAAGAGCAAATGCATTTTTTCCCACCACAGGATTTGTTGTTTTAACATTCTTCCCTGTCTGCATGCCACTTATCTAATCCAGATTGAGATCTGACCTGAGAGAGTAGTTTGTGTGTAGCTGTTGTTGATGATGAGCGTGTGTGTTTCCCGAGCGCTGCAGTCAGGCAGTTGGTTCCTGCACACAGTAAAAAATTATGTGGAGTTTTCTACACTCACTCACTCACTCACACTCTCTGACACACACACATAATCTTACATGGCTGAAGTGCCCGGGATGGGCCGTCCTGAGTCCACTCTCACACACCAGCAGTATCCTGTGTTGCTGTGGCACTGAACAGCTCTGTACCGCCCGTCTGCACTGCATTCTGGAACAAACCGCTTTTCTGAGCCCTGAGTGGCCACTTCAGCAAGTAAGGACATTCGCTCATGTTTACAAGTCTTGAGAGAATCTGCAAAGGAAGAAACAGAACAAATTCAGCCTTCAAAACACTCAGATAAAGCTTTGATCGTCTTTCTATCTCACCTGCAGGTCGTCTGACGGAACGGTTTCCATTCGGGTCCGAGTTCAGCAGGATTGTCACCCAAAATGGAGGCACTGTGACTCCTGGATACATATATATAAGCAATAATAATATTAAGTATAAGCACAAAGTATAAGGTAAGAATAAAGTAATTAACACTGAACGCTCACCAGCAGTGGTCAGAACAGAGCGCTGGTCAGGATCAGGAGTGGAGCGCCACTGAATGTTTCGCTCTAAACCCAGAAAGCAAATGTCAGATATTGGGATGCTTATTTAATTGTACTGCAATAATTGTGTGTGTGCGTTCTTACTTGTTTGCACAAATTCAGTTTCCTGAGCCATCTGACCTTCAACACAGATAATCATAATTGAGACATAAGTGAAAACCAATTCGATTTATATTGTATATTTTGTGAAGAAAAGTTTGGTTCTAGAGATGTTTTCATCTCATTTTACTACTCGAACATCCAATCATTTAAAAAATCCCGAACAAAGGTATCTAAAATTAAAACAATAATAAAACTAAACTTAAATAATAATAATAATAATAATAATAATAATAATATTTGATGAAAAAATAACATTTTAAAAATGAAAATGAGAATTTTTTACCTTGGCAACTACATGAAATAGAACAAGTAAAATAAAATAAAAAATATAAATAAAGCTAAAAATAAATATTAAAAAAATGAATAAATACAAATATTTGATATGAAAAAAAAAAAAAAAAAAAAAAAAAAAAATTAGACATCTTGCCCTGGCAACCACATAAAATAAAACAAGTTTAAATGACTAAAACGGAAATAAATATATAAATAAAGTTAAATAGAAACAAATACTAATAATAATAATAATAATAATAATGCAAATATTTGATGAAAAACTACAATTTTAAAAATGGAAATTAGAAATCTTGCCTTGGCAACTAAATGAAATAAAACAACTAAATACTACGTATTACTATGACTTAAACTATAATAAACATAAATAAAACTAAATAGACAGATAAAAAGAAAGTCATAATATTAATATTTTATGAAAAAACATGATAATCTTGCATTGTGTAGTAAAAAAAATATGTAATATAATTAATTGTAAATAAAGTTAAAGAGAAATATAAGAAAATACACTAATAAAAATCATACTAAAAAATATTTTAAATGCATTTCTACATTCTCAGCTTTGTGGCAGATCTAGAAAACATGTTGATCTAGAACGTCCATCATGATTTGAGTTTTGTGTAAAGTGTCTGATGTTGTTCTTGTCTCTCAGAATGGGCTTTCAGTAATATCTGAGTGAAACGAACTCATTTAACTTAGTTAATTCACTGTTTGGTTTTAAAGTGTACAGTAGTTGATTCTACTTTCAAACAGAACTCACTAGTGCAGTTGGGCCGCAGGTGTAAGACAGAGCTTCCGCTCACAGGAATCCCATCAGGAGAAGAGCACCAGCAGTAACCTGTCTGATTGTGACACTGCACCTAGAGGTCAAAGGTCATGAGACGTCACACCATATGAAATACTGTCAGTTACTCTGAACTAAGTTGCTAGACTTTAGCATCACAATACCTCTGTGTAGGTTCCATCAGCTTTGCATTCTGGGATAAAGCCGGCGAAGGAATCAGAACGAGCACTGGCCCGCAGAGCTTGAGATCGAGCCAGCTGACATTTAGACCTCAGTGCATCTCCTGACAAACACAAACAATTCCTGACTTTTAAAAAGCCTCAACTGAGAGCAGATGTTTTGCCTGTGATGAATCTCACCTGTGCACGTTGACAATGCGGCCGTCCTCAGCTGCCTGTTGATGCACTGCGCACGCTGGAAAGAGCACAAAGATATATACATTCGGCCGTTGCTGCCACACACAACTTGATGGCGCCCTCTAGCACAATCCACCACGCACGCCTGACGCCAATGCTCGTCCAACACCAGCAACTATAATTAGAGAACGGGAGGGGGTCAGCTGCTTTACATCTGGCTGAAAGTGAAAGGCTAGTCTGTGTAAAAACTCTCAAAAAAATGGGAAACATGGTGTCTGGCTGAAGAACAGCAGGCTACTGTCGTGGAAGGTGATGGGAGACGTTTTAGACACACCAATGAAAGATTCATATTTATGCACTCTCTCAAAGGACAGATTTTCTTGTTGAAGGTACGCAAAGAGAGCATATTTATATTTTAAATAGATTAAATATTTAAAAAATACTCTCCTGCAACTGAATTTGGATTTGTGTACTTTGGTGAACTTTGGTCAGATGGCAGCCCTCAATCTGAATTGGCCAATATCAGAGCATACGTTTTCCAATTATAACAGTAACAATCTTTCTATGCCAGATTCTAAAAAATACATCAGAGATGTAGTGTGGAAAAAAAAAACAGCCAAACAGTTAAGAATTATAATAGCAGAGGTTCCATTACCCAAGAATATCCCAAACATATGTGGCTGTGTTTACTGAATCCATGAAAAGAATAGAGCAGTGTGTCCTTTAATGAGGCCCGAGAGAGAGCGCTTGCAAAATGGCTTGCACATGTTCACATTTGTGGAAACATCTCCATCTCTGATGAGTGTGTACATGCGCACATGTTCTATATGCAACCCATCATTACTGAGAAACCATGAAAACTTTCAGTTCTGGAAAAATCCCAGAAAAATATTTGCCTAATTTTCCACAACATGCTGTAAAGGGCAAGTCATGACCCATCAGATTTAGAATTTATCCTGTTTCTTCTCAATTTTGTCATGAATTATGTACAATAGGGTCTCTTTGTGTGTATGCCAGTATGCAGTCCAAGTTACACAGCTATTGAAAAGACCTATTTTTAACAAATTTATATGTAAAAAAGGGTTTAATATAATATCAATTCTAATATGTGACCCTCGACCACAAAACCAGTCATAAGGGTCAATTTTTTTCAATTTAGACTTGAAGAGTTCAGATGCAAAACCAGCTAAAAGCCATCTCGGTCAAAAATGAGATAGTGATACTGAGTGAATGTTCTCGACACATATTATACGTCCATCAAATACTTTTACTTCAAACTTGCTAAAATCCCGTCCTCAGCCCAATCCGAAGTACCGGTACTTACACAGAAACCTATATAACCGATTCTGATAAAAATGCATTTTTTAAAGAAAGACGTCAGATGGATTTAGGGGCTTTTGCATCTGAACTCTTCATTTATACATCATCTGAAAGCTGAATAAATGTTTTCCACTGATGTATGGTTTGTTAGGAAAAGACAATATTTGGTCAAGATACAACTATTTGAAAATCTGGAATCTGAGAGTGCAAAAAACTACCTTTAAAGTAGTTCAAATTAAGTTCTTAGCAATGCATATTACTTAAAAAAAAAAAAAAACAAGTTTTGATATTTTTACGGTAGGAAATTTGCAAAATATCTTGATGGAACATATTTACTTAACATCCTAATGTTTTTAGGCATAATAGAAAAATCAATAATTTCGACCTATGCAATGTATTGTTGGCTTTTGCTACAAATATGCCTGTGCTACTTATGACTGGTTTTGTGGTCCAGGGTCATATATTTCAATGATATTTCAATGAGTCAAGGTACTAAAGTAACTCTTAATTTTTTGGACTCTAGGTTTTGCATTTCCCTGTACGCTTACTGATGCTGATTTGCCAAAATCATCAGGGTGGAAGCTTTCCACACCTTCACAGTCCAATTTCAATGTGAAACAGCAAATGAAACATTGAAAGTGACATGGACATGGTTGCGCTTAAACCTGCTCCTGCCAAGTGTGCAGTAACAAACACAGAAAGTCAACGATGTCTCTGTTGGAGAACAAGGCAGCACTGTAGACACGAGGCATGTCTAACAATTTTATAACTGTGAATGAAAATATATAGGCAGTCTGAGTGGCCTCAGGTGGTTGGTTTAGTAATGAATGAGAGATGTGGTGCCACTTTGCTGACAGGTGTGCATATTTTGAATTTAATGCCAATATTTTTTGTCTTTAACATATGGGCCTTGTAAAAACAGGGTGATTATAAAGAAATAAAATCTGTATTCCTGTCGCTTTTAGACAAAAACTCTTATAGTCTGCTCAGATTTATGTGCCTTGTGGCATTTCATATTTCCAGGTGGCTTTTTGCAGGTTAACAGGTGCATGTTTTGACATGGAAATTTATGACAGAGCGATACTATAATACATAGAAATTATTAATTAAACCCTTTTTTAGTTTGCTAGGGTTACATGTTAAATATTCATTATTTGTGAAGAAAAATAAGACAAATTATTAGACATATAATTGTATCATTTAGACAGATAAGTTTAGCAAATGTATTCGTTTATCTGTCAATCTGACCTTTTCAGAAAATTTGTCCTAAGCCTCTTGCATCTGTAAAAAATATTACAAAACTATACATTTCACACACGCAAGATTAAATTATTATTTTCGTCTCCAGTCGTAAGTTTACCTGCTTTTCGTCCGTCATCTTCACTGAATCTGACAACAGAAAGATGAGCAGTACGCGACAGGTGAACATCAAAACCAGCATGATTCCAGCCACAACAGCCCAAGCTCTGAGACCGGTCACGCTCTTCCCGCCAGCGTGTGAATTTAAACACAAGGCGCGCGTCCTCTCCACAGTAACGGCCAGGATTCAGAGGTTAAAGCCCGCGCTTACTCAGGTTGTCATAGCAGCCTAACCGTTCGCCTAATTCGACGAGTTCTTCGACGACGACAATCAACAGACAGGCGATAAAAACTACCAAAATAATACAAACTTAAACACGGTATGTCTTCAGTAGTATTTCACTCATGTTGTTTGGGGAACTGAATACAACCGACTGTACTGACTTCACATTTTCACACAGGAACTCCTCCTCGGGACGGCTAGGAGGATGGTAAGTTAACTCTCTATTGGTCCTCACCTGCCTAAAGTGTTTAATAGAGCGACTGATTTCTTGTTAAATTTTTATATGACTATAATAGCACATGTGACCCTGGACCACAAAACCAGCTATATTTCCACTGATGTATGGTTTGTTAGGATAGGACAATATTTGGCCAGGATACAACTATTTGAAAATCTGCAATCTCAGGGTGCAAAAAAAAAAAAAAAAAAAAAAAAAAAAAAAAAAAATCAAAATACTGAGAAAATCACCTTGAAAGTTGTCCAAATGAAGCAATGCATATTGCTGATCAAAAATTACGTTTTGGTATATTGGTATTGCTACAAATTTACCTGTCTTATGTAAGACCAGGTGCACATTTAGTATCTGGCTAATTTGAGCCTTCTTAAAATAATGTTTCAACATTTTACAAATTGAGCACCATCCACAACGTGCAAGGATAATGCAGATTACCACAAAATGTTCTTTTTAGGAAAAAATAAAAATAACACTAATACAGTAATACACCAAATCTGTCACAGTATGGATCATAATCTGAAAGATTCATTGCTAATCAATATTTTGTCACTAATGTTGTTGATAGAACTTGTAATAAAAAAGTTAAGCTCCAGAGAGACAAAATCAAATGATTGGTTGAAAAGCTCAAGCAAGCAGGGACACAGACAAATAATTCAAAGTGGTAATATTTTATAAGGAAACTTTATGTGTGCATGTGAAATTCACTTTTCATCTTGACAGAAAGCAGTTTTTGCAAATTTCCAGTACAGCAGATAACGTTTGATATTAAAGAGTACAAAAGAAAAAAAATCAGAATTCCAAATGCTTTTATTCAACTTTGCAGACGTAAGAGCAGGCTTTTGGTCCAAGTCTGTTCAAATTTTCTGAAGCCCATCAGCCCAACCCTATTCCCTCCCTCTACCCTTAATTTGTTCTCACTTCAATTCAACACTTTCGATTGCAAATCACCCCCGCCGTTCATTACAGAGCATGGTTGGTATTGGATACATGATTGCATAGATTTGTTAGACAGTAATTTAAATTTAATTAAGACATAATGGAATGTTCATTAAGACTTCAGCTCTCCCACTCCTTCCCCTCAACCTCCAGAGCTGTACGATGGGTCCCTGCCCCTCCCTGTAGAAAGAGAAAAAACGAGTGTACAACAAAAGAAAAGGAAAAAATGAGTGGGAGAGAGAGCAACCTGCAACTACCAGGCACATTGTACTTATTTCTGACTATATAAAATTCTCTTTTCCACTGTTGATTCAGCAGCTGTGTATTCATAGGCTCTAGTGGAGGATCACTACAAGGCTATGCTGCTTACATCAGCACTGAAGCTCTCACATGGACATTCAGTAATATCTGAGAAACAATTAGAGATGGATGGCAGATGGACATTAGTTACAGTTAATCTACTTGAGTCAGGGAATCAATAAGAGAACGCTGTATGGTTGATTAGGGATAGAAAAAAAAACATAAATCGACTGGGAATTTTTGTAGCTTCACTCTTCAACCCCTCAAAAAAGAAACAGACCAGTAGCTACTCAAACCTGCCTACAGTACTCCGCAGGGGTGAAACTGCTCACTTTATAATCTTTGCTTATGACCTGAAGCCCTGGGTAGTCCGACAGTTCTGCGTACTGGAAAATAAGTATGTACAGCGTAGAATCCCGCTAACTCAAAATTGCTGGAGAGGAGAGAAATAAAAAAAAAAAAGGAAGGAAAAAGCTGAGGTTAGATTTTCAAAGAGTTCCGCCGATCCAGCAAAATGGGTTAAGAGGGCATGTCACAAATTCCCTATCAAAACACTTGAGTCTTTCTGTCCATTTTCCTACGATATACAGCTTCGCTATATGCCAAATAAGAGATTCCAACCCCAAACCAATCCTCCCACCCCACCAACTCTAGCAAGAAAACATCAAAATTAAAACAAAGAAAATAGCATGTTAACTGGAAAAGCTTGGGCCCTCCCCACCAGGGTAGAGGGTGCAGGTTAAGTGTCTAGGCGTAGACTGAAGCCAAAGCTGATTCTTTAAGCTCTCTTTAGTTCCATCCCAGAACAACCTAGTAGATTTATTAATAATTAACAATTTAACAAGCCCACTGGCTTAACATCAACGGTTACTGCTGGTGAGAAATCACTTGAAAGCTGGAAAAAACACATCAAGTTCTTTCATAGTACGCATGTCATTTTAAGAGGAACGGAAGGAGATTAAAGAACCTGAGCTGTGGCTACAGTCCAAAGCCACACACCCTCTTCCCTTGACACTGAATCTGCAATATTAAACTTCTCTTTTTTCTTCTATCCTACATCTTTCCTTAAGCTCTCCAAGACCAACATGTTTAACACAGAATCAAAAGGTTATTCCTCAATGCATGGCAAGCTTCATCAACAGTTATTAGCTCTTCCAACAATGCCATGGTAACCCCCTTCCCCCAAACATCTATCCCCCCCCTCCCCCTCAGGTGTGCTATGAAGTCCCATTTCCAACACTCTTAAATATCTTCCTCTTCCTCAGGAGCACTGATCTCTTTAAGGACTGGATGGTTGAGAGAAAGACAGATGCGGCTCCATCCAGTGCTCTCATCTATCTAGTCTGTGAGAAGATCAGCACTGATGCAGGAGAGAGAACTGCTCCGGAGTTCTGGAGTTGGCCCTTAGAGGTCGCTCTCCCCATACAGAGCGGTGGAGAAGGACATGTAGTCAAGAGCACCCGGCACCGCGTCGGGGCCAGAGTATGGTGCCATTCGGGCAATGCAGTACTCTGCCTGGTCGGGAGGAAGCTCACGCCTCAACTCCTCAGCTGTGATGTAGTTCTGAAAAGCAGAATAGGCAAGGGATAGGTTGAAGTCTCGGACAACAAGAACTTTGGACACTCTCGGAGGGATGTCCTGGCGTGCACATTCATACCTTGTCTCCAGCCAGGATCTTAAATGAGGCGATGACCTGGTCAGCGGTGTCTGTGTCAGTTGTTTCCCTTGACATGAAGTCAATGAAAGCCTGGAAGGTCACTGCGCCGCTGTTGTTGGGGTCAACAATGCCCATAATACGAGCAAATTCAGCATCACCCTGAAGAATAGAGGTTAGAGGTTAACCCAGAAAAACCAGGAGAAGAGTCTTGAGAAGCAAAGTTAGAAACCATATTTGACGCAAATGAAAACAAGGCTGTAAGAAACTGTCGGCTCAATGCATTGATTTCAAGACATGAATGGTTACCTGAATGGTAAACCCCAAAGTACCCAGTAGTACAACCCATTTACATCTATCCCTCAGCTCCATTTTCATTTGAGCCAAATTAGTATTGCATCTAAGGTGCTTGACTATGGTCTATTACAGAGGTTCTCAACTCTGGCCTGTGAGTTTAGCTCCAACCTTGATCAAGCTTAAAGTTTCTAGTGATCCTAAAGAACTTGATTAACTTGTTGAGGTGTGTTTGATTAGGGTTGGAGCTAAACTCGTCGGGAAAATGGATCTTGCGGGCTAGAGTTGAGAACCCCTGGTCTATTACAAGGTGGCCACCTCTGGTTCTGGACAGCCATAGTCCTGCAGAGTTTTGCTTCAACCATGATAAAACCTCTTACTGTAGCCTTCTAGTAATTCTTAGATCCTGATTGGCTTGTTCAGGGGTGTTTGAGTTGTTAGGGATGAAGCAAAACTCTTTAGGACTGTGGCTCTTTAGAACCAGAGTTGGCCACCCCTGGTCTATTAGGATCTATTCAAGGGATGTGCAACTTTGGTCCTGGAGGGCCACTGTCCTCCACAGTTTAGCTCCAACCCTAATCAAACACTCCTGAACAAGCTAATCAATGTCTTTAAGATCACTAGGCAGGTGTGTTCGATTAGGGTTAAATCTAAACTCTGCAGGACACCGGCCCTCCAGAACCAAAGTTGCCCATCCCTGATCTATTCAGTAATTGTTTTTGTTCTTTTACAGATCTTAACCTAAAATTATAAATAAAAAAAAAAAAAAAAGTGTATATATATATATATATATATATATATATATATATATATATATATATATATATATATATATATATATATATATATATAAATAAAGTAACCAACAATATCCAACAAAACAGATTATTTTTAACAGCAGGCAAAAGCAGGAGTTCAGGAGAAACTGTTGCTGTAGATTGAGAAAGGAGGTAGCAGTACCAGGCTGTTCCCAGTGGAAATGAGCAGTGCGCGGAAATCATCGCTGTCCATTATCCCCGTGCGCTTCTACAGTTCGCAAAGGGAAGGATGAGAAAAGAAACAGGAAGGATGCATGTGGAAAGCAGAGAATTTGGGGAGATGAAGAGGTTGTACGCAAACAGAAGAGTTTGAGTTTGAAGAGAGGAATCAGAATGAATTTGTACAGAAGACAAGTAAGAGAAGGAGGGAAGTTACAGCAAGGACAAGTAAAGAAAACAAAAAGAAAAAGGAAGCAGTGAGAAACATAAAACATGAAAGCAAAACCTTAGCTGACCTGCAGAGGGCACCTTTTCAAGCAGCAGCACAACAGGTGAGTGAGGGAGTTAGTGAGTGATGGAATGAATGAGTGATGCGGCACGCACACACATACACACAGACAGACGGCAACCATCGTAATCCTTTCTTCACTGGGCGTGCTCATACCTGCTTGTCGTTTTCTACGTCGTAACCCAGACTGATCAAACAAGCCTTGAACTCCTCGGCGTGCAAGACACCACTGTGGTCCTGTGGTGAGCCAATCACGCAAGGGGCCGCAGTGGATGAACCAATCAGAGCATGCAGATTAGGGTTGATGATACCGATACGCAATGACACAACAGCACGTGTGGGATGAAGGCAGTGGCATGACATAAAAAAGATGGAGACAAAAAATTGTGGATGTCAGACACATGGACTGATGGCTAAACACGTCTAATAAAACACAAGTATGGCAGTGAGGGACCCGATTACATATGAATGTCAGACATAACATTCAGCTCAGAAAATTAGAGAGCCATTATGAAAGCACTATATCAATTTCTCTCCTTTATTCTAACATAAAACCCCCTCATTATTTCACTTCCACTAGACTATATTTACGTAATAGGTACAGGTGGCACATTTCATGTCAGAGGTGTTTGACGCACAGTATATTTCAGACGTTTTCCCTCCCATTAGTGCCAGAGTAAGTGGAGAAAATTGAGCAATGGACCAAATATTAAACAGTCTAACCAAAATTTTAAACTGAGGTCCATTTTTGTCATGCATCAATCACCCTGAAATTAAACACAGACATTCACCTTGACATAAGCAGCGTGGACTTAATTTTCCATATTATTCTTTATATATACACTTTAATCCACTGCAATGTATTTTAGTGGCGTGCCGCTCAGATGTCTTTGCTAACACAGGTTCAAACACATAAACCCTATTCAGAAGAACAGTTCACTCAAAAATGATCTTGTAATTTCCAAACGATGTGGGAAAACAAGATGTTAGACTATCCATTCTCATTCACACTGGGACATATTCAATTTTGGAGCAAGAAGACATCAAGTTTGACATAAGTGATGCAAAACGCCCAATGCTTTCGTTAAAAATGACAGTTTGAGTGATCCATTTCTCTACTACACTAACCTTGAATGACATTCATGCTCTTACAAATACTTATTCTTTCACCTAAATTAACTTAACTCCATTTCACACAAGAGTTAATCATGCAAATGAGTTCCTGACCTTGTCGAAGTGATTGAAGGACGTGCGGTACTCGTGAAGCTGCTCCTGGCTGATGCCTTTAGCATCACGAGTCAGAATCTGGTTCTCGATCTCATTAATGGTGCGGGCAATTGTAGTAAGCAATTGCTCCCAACCAACACGAAGGTGCTATAGAGGAGTAAAAGGCAATGGTAAAACTGTCAAGAAACAACACAGCTAGGAATTGTAAACACTTGACATTAACAGTACATCTATGGTTCCTCCATAGTTTCAACATGGTTTCAAAATGTGTGCATTTGCATATGCGTACCTCCATAGTGTAAGCAGTGTATTTGTTGTCAAATATAAGTGCTTCCTGAATGAGCTGATGGTCTCCCTCCAGTTGGTCAATTTTAGGTTTGTATTCGATGATGCTCTGCTCATACTGACGGAGGTGGGTCAGCTGATCTTCCAGCGTTCCATTCATCTCAATTGATATCCGGCCAATCTCCTACAAACATCATGCCATGGAGACAGATGAATCATACTTTTCTTCTTCAAAAAATGTTAACATCATCAAGCTACACAAACAGATGCAACAATACCTCCATCTTATTTTGGATCCATGGTCCAATCATGTTGGCCTGGTTGGCAAACTGGCGTCTGAGATGGTCATTAGACTGCTGACGTCCGAGTTCTTCCTGAAGAGCCTGATCACGCTGTGGAACCAGTTGCTGCACCTGCACATTGACACGAGATAGCATCAATACACGCATACTCAACTGATTTGTAAAACTACACCCACACACCTGGAGGAAGCAATGTCTCGTTCACAATACAAACAGATCTTACCTTCTCCCACTTCTTGTCAATGCTCTGAGGGGTGATGGTGGTGTAAGGATTGTTTCCTGCCAGTTTGATGCCATTGTACTGTGCGATTTTCTGAACTTCAGCCTGGATGGCCTGGATAGCTTCCCGCTCTTTATTCGCCTCTGGAAGAGTTGATTTGAACTGGTCGTGAGCTGTTATCAGTCCCTACAAATAGAGAAAGACGTTGGAGAAAGGATTCTTGCATCCAGCACATTACTGTTCCCTTCACCTCATTCTGAAATCTATGACTATCCAGAGATATCCATTTCAGAAGTGAAGCAAGATGAAAAGATTACAAATGCAAAACATTTTGCAGTACCTGGATTTCCTCGATGTTGTGTACAATGAACATGTCCTGAAGGTCCTCCATGGCTCCCTCCATCCAGTTGTTGAATGGCGCTGCTCTCTTGGCATACTCCAGGTACAGCTCATCAATAGACTCCAGCTGTTTCTCTGTTCTCTGTAGAGCAGATAAACACACAGTCAGCATGATAAAATGTAGAAATATGCCAGAAAGTGTCTCTTCGAGAAAGCACACATACCTCGAGGGACTCTCTGCGACTCTGTGTGAGGGAACCCAGAGCATCCCATTGTTCACAGATCTTCTGACAGCGTGCATTAACGCTCGGGGAGTCGTAGTAGTCCAGCTCACTATAATAGAGGCACAGAAGAGTTTGAACATTTCCCTTACAACCTAAATTTTATATTTGATTAATTAGCCCTTTTCTCACTTGAGCTCCTGTGCAATGGCGGCAATCTGCTCCACTCTGTCCTGGTGGGCGGCAAGGTCACTTTCGAATGCCTCATGCTTCTTCAGGAGAGCTTTGATCTCAGACAGAGATGCAGTCTCATAGTCCTTCTGTGTTAGCATGGCCTCCTTACCTACACACAAACAAACACAGTTCAATTTAGATGTATAAAGATCATCTGATCCTCAAAACTTTTGCTTGGCTGACAAGGCTCTGCAGTCATAAAAATCAAAACACTGATGAAAGAGTCATCAAGGAGCAGCCTCTCGGTGTATAGCAAGAACAATTGGTGTATTAATGTAGGTTAGGGATGTCCAAACTCTGTCCTGTAGGGCCACTGTCCTCCAACTCACCTCAACACTCCGGCCTGGAAATTTCTAGTATGTCTAGTAAGACCTTGATTAGCTGGTTCAGGTGTGTTTAACTTGGGTTGGAGCTAAACTATAGGACAGTGGCCCTCCAGGAACAGGAATGGACACACTGCTTTATGTGAATATGAATAATTGTCAAAAGCATCAGTAATTTCAGGGGTAGTTTCTGTATCCATACCATCTGTCCAGCTTTCATGGATGGCTGCTTTCTGACGGAACTTTTCTGCAAGATGGTCAAGTCTCTCCAAGCGACGGATCTCATTCAGTAGCCACTCTTCATAGCCTTTCTCGGCCCCTTCCAGTTTATGCCAAGCACCATTAATGTCCTAGAGAAAAAGTGAAAACTTTTCAGCCAAATGCCTTTCAGAATTGAGACAATGGTCCAACAACAGAGGTTTAGAATGAACAAGTTTCAACACTAAAACTCATACGTTTCATCAAAGCGATAAAGCAAAAAGAACTTATGGTTTATAAATTGAATTGTGCAAGTATTAAGCTTGTTTCTTACGGACACCATGCGCCCCTCAGATGGCATAAAGGCTGGTCGGTTGCTCAGACGGAGTTTGGTCTGCAATGTGTTGAAGTTGATCTCCAGCTGACACTTCTCCTGAACTTTGGGTGGTTTGTGAACGCGGCGGTAATCACGGAAATCTTCCAACTTCTGCTGCATCTCTGTCATGGTTTTCTCTGGAGCACGGTTTTCCAACCATGGAATTGTCCTACGAATCCACTCCAACAGCTATAAGAAAAAAAGCATGCAAAGAAATAAATAGAGGATCAATAGAACACACATACTCTGGGTAATTTGTCTAGAAATAGGTCTACTTAAATATTAAATTATCTACTTAAATATCACACAAACTCACATCGCTGGCCAGTTTTTCATAGTCCTCCATCAGGTGCTCGTTCTCCTGATTGACCGCCAACACCTTGCAAATACGATTGGCTGCGGTCTCAGCCTATCGCAGAAGAGGACAATCGTATTACATCACGCCATTTTCTAATTCTGAAATTTATCCATACATTCTAAAAACACTGAACAGCACAATGTTTACTACACTAATATGTAGTGTATACCATATGTTTAAAGTATTCTGATACAGTATACACTTCAATTAAGAGGTACAAAAATAAGTGTTTAGAACTGTAAATGTCAAGATGCTGCTTTAGTTTACACAGGAAAGAAATTCTGAACTATCCAGTATTTAATGGTTTTTGGTTTGGTGGGTTTAGCAAAAAGTGCCTCAAAATTACATTCAAACACACGCAAATGATGTACTGAGCACACAATGAAACAAAATTCCAAGTGTTGTAAGTTAATAATGTGCTATACACACAATAACATGCGTAAAATGAAATAAAGATCGAGTTAAACATCAACATTACATATTTCACTTGTAAGCTCTTTTTTAAACTAATTGACATTTCATGCAAACACCAAAACTGGTTAGTTTCGAAAACGTGTAGTCTAGCTGAAAAAATCCACATGCTATTTGTAAAATCAAATCTGCATTCTCAATTTTTTATACCACCAGTGGAGGATCTCTTCAGGGTTCTCTACAGCATTAACTAACGCTGAAACACAGAAAGTGTTCAAAACACTTGTGTAAAATGCTAAAGCACATTTAAACAATTATGATTCTAAGAGTCTGGCTTCACTTTAAATGGAAAACATCTAGCTTATGCAGCACCAAAACTTTACAGAAAAGTACTGTTTAATCTAATGGTGGATTTAACATGACTAACAAACATAATACATGACGTGCTTGTGTAGACAGATAAACAACACTAAACATCTAAGAACCAAAAAAGCAACCATAGTGTTTTAAATGTGAGCTATACTGTGAATTGCATTATGATTTTCATATTTACACTCAGCACTGTCCTCAACGGTTTCAAACTTTATCAGTGAGTGCAAATATGAAACATCAAACAATGAAATTCACTATTGCAGCATTTAAAGAAGGTTGTGATAGCCAGTAAACCCATTGAGGATATTAAATGACTACAGAACCATTAGAAAATAAGTGCGTATGTGAAAAAGGGTGAGAGCAATGGTTTGAGTGTAGTGAAGCCCAAAGCTGTGATGAATCAAACCCAGTCAGTGGCCTTAACTCTGAAGTCACGTTCACACCTGGTTCAGTTTACAAATTGGATTACTAATGGAAGTATCAACTGGCTACAAATCTGACATTCAGATTATTACGGCTGGATTCTTTTCACCATTTAAGACTCAATATTTGACTCAAAGTACTGAAATAAAACAATGGATCATGATAACAAGGCATCCACTGAAATATCCAGAACAAGTCAGTGGCGAGCCAACCAGAGGGTAAATATGGCGAGCCAACCAGAGGGTAAACCCATATTGAATAAAAACGCTCTTTATTTGACTTGGTTACATTTATGTATATTATTGTAAGGGCAACAACTACAAGAATTTTGAAATGGCTAACCTAGTACTACATTAGCAACCAACATTAGGGAATAGGGAACATTTACTGTTAGTCTTTTACTCTTGTAACACATCTGATTGGAGCAAAGTACAATGAACCAAGACGAGAACTCAGGTATGAAGGCACCTTAAGAGTTTCAAGGCCAGCAGTCAGGGGTCAAAGGTTTCTCACCTTCTGAGCACCTGAGAAGGCGTGATAGAAACAGGAGACGTAGGTCATAATAGCCTTCTCATCCGGCCGCAGAGTGCCCACGATATCTATAGCAAAGCCAGCGGAAAAAGAGAGAGAGAAAGAGACAGAAGTGAAGCAAAGCAACCCAAAGCCTGTGTGTCCCCACCAAGAGAGGAGGGGATGGTTATGCATTTTATGGGCTCCCCATTCAAAGGGAAATGGGGTTTGGAGTCCTGTGTTAAATCCCTGGCAACCCGCAAAGTAAGAGAAAGAGCCAATCCGCTGTTGAGAAAAAGAGTCGTAGGCCAAGGGAGGATGGGTTAAAACACCAGCTCCCCTCTTTGGTTATTCCAGCATTGGTGGAAAAAGCCATGCTGAAGAGGGGATGATGAGGGGTCAAGGGTTAGGGGTCATGGGGTACCTTCTGGGCTCCAGAAAAGGCATGGTAGAAACTGGACACATAGGTCATTATGGCTTTCTCATCTGGACGTGCTGTATTCACAATGTCTGCAGGGAAACAAGAGTTATAGACACACACATGCACATGATGCAACTCAAACACACACCCATACACACAACGACAATGGGCGAATCTCATACATTTGAGTATGTAGTAAAGCAGTATGCCATTTTTAGACACTACATCGCTGAATTCCATCTTGATGCCAAAGATCCATTGGCTCCACGCCTTTTGAAATTGTATGTGACCATTAGTGCCTACATACATTCATTTCTACTAAATCTGACCCCATGTTTGAATATAGTTTTCTCTACTATGTAGTATGCCAAAAGCAGCATGTCAAATGAATAGCACCTGAAAACAAAGTACAGATCAGATCTATAAAATCCATTGGAAGCAAAACACCATTCAGGCACTTTTAGCATACTTTTTTTTGCTGTACTATGATTTGGGACACACTAATTCTAATGTTACATACTATGTAGGATAGATAGTATGCAAATTGCAACGGACCTCTACTCTCATCAGAAATAGTGCACAATCCACGCAATCTAATTCTAAAGTCACATACAATTTCAGTATGACAGTATAGGAATAGTAAATCAAAAATAGTGTGCTTAAAGTGCATTCTTGTCAACATTAATAATATACCATCCAGGCACTTTTTGCATTCTGTTTTTGATTTACTATAATTTGGGACACACTAATTGTAAAGTCACATACTATTTAGGATGTTTAGTATGGGACTTAACACAAATAGTATACCATCCAGGCACTTTTAGCATCCTATATTTGAGGTACTATGATATGGGAAGCACCAACTCTGATATCACAAACTATAAAGGCTGGTCTTTATGCAAATTAATATTCAGGATTTCAAAACAACACACACACACACACACACACTGGTGCAGCAGGTTGAACGGAGGATCCTGGAGAAATCATGCTTGAGGGAGAAACAACATAATGCTCAGGGATGTTACCATGGTGACACGCTGTTTGTGGAAGACATTAAGTGTGGGTGTTTGCACTGTCTGTGAGCAGGAACAACTCCTGGAAATACAGGACATGTGCTGACATGCACAAAACACACACACTTTAATAGAGCAACTCATTCACTCTCTCCCACTCACACACACTCAAAAACATCATTGCACAGCCAAAAGCACACAACTAACTTCATACGCAGACACACGGACAGTGACGCACACACAGAAAATGAGAGAAGAGTTCATACCCTCTGCGTCCAACATCTTGGGGATGTCAAGATATCGCTCTGCCACTTCGAAAGCGTTGTTCAGATTGGTCACTGGGTCGTCCTGTTAACACAAAATGAACATCCGTCACTCCCTTGAATGTCTATTTATTATTTAATTTGGATGGATAGTATGCAAATTGTCTCATCAGAAGTAGTATATCATCCAGGCATATTTTTCATACTATTTTTGACATACTGTGATTTGGGACGCACTATTTTTGTCACATACCATTTAGAATGGATAGTTTAGTATAGTAAAATACTATACCATCCAGACACTTTTAACATACTATTTTTTGATGTATTAACATTACAGATAAACCAACAGTAAGGTCACATACTATTTAGTATGGATAGTATGCCAACTTTGATTCAATTCTCCTCTCATTAGAAATAGTACATAAAATATAGTATGCTAAAAGTGCATGGATGTATACTGCGATTTGGGACACTAATTCTGATGTCACGAAATACTTAGACAATACTGAATTTCAGTTCTCTCGTGAGAAACAGTACAATATTCAAACTACTATTTTGACAAACTGTGATTTGAAATGCACTATTTTTTGTTGCATACTATTTAGGATGGATAGTATGCAAACTAGGAATCAATTCCCCTCTCATAAGAAATAATATCATCAGAAACAGTACACCATCCAGGCTCTTTTAGCATACTATTTTTGATGTCCTAAGATTAGGGATGCACTAATTATAAATGTTGCATACTATTTATGATTGATAGTACCATTCAGGATGGATTTGCATACTATCCATACTAAATAGTATTTGACATTGAAATGTCACATTCTATTTAGAATGGCTAGTATGCAAACCGGCATTCAGTTCTCCTCTCATTAGAAATTGTACATTAAAAAAAAAAATAGTATACCATCCATGCACTTTTAGCATACTAGGATTTAAGACACACCAATTCTACTTAGATACTACTTCGTATGTGAACTGGGATTTAGTTCTCCTCTGAAACAGTATACCATCTAGGCACTTTTAGCATACTGTTTTAAAAATGCAATGATTTAGGATGCATTATATTTGTGTCACATGCTATTTAGGATGGATAGTATGCAAACTGAGAATTGTATGCAAACAATTCTCATTAGAAATAATACTGTCAAAGCACTTTTAACATACCATTATTGATGTACTAAGATTAGGTACGCACTAATTATAATGTTACAATCTATTTAGGATGGATCTGCATACTATCCATACTACATACTAAGTATGGATAATATGCAAATTGGGATTTAATTCTCTCTGTACAAACAGTACATTAAAAAAATAGCATGCTAAAAGTGATGGATTTGGGATGCACTAATTATAATGTTGGATACTATTTAGGATGGATCTGCATACTATCCATACTACATACTAAGTATGGATAATATGCAAATTGGGATTTAATTCTCTCTATATAAACAGTACATTAAAAAAATAGTACGCTATTAATAGGATGCACTAATTATAATGTTGCATGCTATTTAGGATGGAGCTGCATACTATCCATACTACATACTAAGTATGGATAATATGCAAATTGGGATTTAATTCTTTCTATAGAAAGAGTATATATAAAAAATGGCATGCTAAAAGTGATGGATTTGGGATGCACAAATTATAATGTTGCAAACTATTTAGGATGGATTTGCATACTATCCATACTACATACTAAGTATGGATAATATGCAAATTGGGATTTAATTCTCTCTATATAAACAGTACATTAAAAAATAGCATGCTAAAAGTAATGGATTTGGGATGCACTAATTATAATGTTACATACTATTTAGGATGGACAGTATGCAAACTGGTATTCAATTTTCCTCTGATTAGAAAGAACACATCAAAAAATTGATAAAAGTGCCTGGATGGAATATACATTTAGGATACACAAATGCCACACAATTTTTAGGATGAATAGTATGCAAATTGGGACATCAGAAATTGTATAGCAACCAGGTACTTTCAGCATACTATTTTTGATGTACTCCGATTTTGGACGCACAAACTCTGATATCACGAAATTAGATTTTCTCAAAACGTTTATAGATTGCATCTCATCCTTTTTGTTTTCTCATGAAGTACTAACCTTTCTCAGCTTGTCATAATCGATGAGCTCTGGCCTGTGTCTGTGGATCAGAGCATTGAAGGCGAGACCATCCTTCCAGCTGTCAAGAAAAGAAAAACAGTGTGAGGGAAAACAGGTATGTTATATTTCTCTCCTTTAACCAGCAGAGGGCGCCACTCAAACCACAGCTTATAATAAACTTTCCCCTCATTTCTCCATTTATGTCTGTTTAGGACTTGCTAAACTTCGACAAACTACAGCAAAGGAATCTTGCTTGCAAAATGACTGTGCAATTGAGATACTTCAGTTTCAAGTGTCATTTCATCAATCCTCTTTAGCCATCACTGATGATTTGTTTATTCAAATACATCCATAAATCCGCTTTATGCAAAAACAACAAATGAAAACCGCATTAAACACTCCCTGGACTAGTCAAATAAACCGTGTAGATCAACACTAATATGCATTTCAAACCTGATATGGAAGTTCTGAACGTTGACGTTCTTGTAAGGAGCCGTCTTTCTCTGACACCAGAGCAACAGTCCTTCTTTAGCGGAGGTTTCTAAAGAGAGACAAACAGCAGAAACAGGCCATCACCGAACAGTCATTAAGTTTGTTTGGTTTTGTTCTCTAAAGTATGTTTGATTATGCTGTGCAGAGCTGTTCCTAAAATTTCTAAAAGAATATGGAGGTTAAATTATACCCTCCACTGAGATGTCCTGGATGGCGAAGCGGAGGATGATGGTCCAAATCATTCCCAGAGTCATCTTGGCATTTCCATCCACGATTTCTACAAATGCAGACAAAACAGTTGTTGAAAGTGAAAAAAAACTGAAATAAAAATAAAAATAAATAGAAAATAGATAATAAAATTAAAATATAAAAATAAAATATATAAATACATATAAAATATAAAAATAAAATTGTTAACTTTAGTATTTTGGTATATTTTGGGTTTTCAGTTTAATTTAAAGCCTATAACTTAAAAAAAATAAAGACTTAGCATAATATTTTTAGTATGTAGTCATTTTTAAGTTCTCATATTTTATTTTAGACAATATTCAGTTATATTTATTTTATGTATTGTACATAAAACAATTAAATTGAAAATTAGAAACTGCTAACTAAATAAAATAAAAACAAGTATAATCTGACATACTAAAATTCCTAAAACTAAAATAAAAATAAAGATAAACAGAAATATTAAATAAACAAAAGTCAAAAGGTAAATAAAGTTACTAAAACTTACCACTAAAATTAAAATGAAACTGAATATATACAAGTAAAAAGAAATAACAGGAATATTATAAAATAAAATGACAAAGCAAATTACAAAACTAAAATTAAAATGAAAACTGAAAATATAAAAATAAAAATTATTTTTTTTTAATTAGTTTTTTGTATATTTTCAGTTTACATTTTCATATTAAATTTAGTTAATATTTATTTATATTTATTTTGTGTATACACACACACACAAACATTAAAAATTAGAAATTGCCAACAAAATAAAAGTTAAATGAAATATAATTAAAAGAAAAAACTTAAACTGAAATAAAAATAAAGCAAAATACAAATAAAAAAAATGACAAAAAGCAAATTACAGTTACTAAAACTTACACTAAAATTAAAATGAAAACTAAAAATAAAAAAGTTGATGTTTTGAATTAGTTTATTTTGTATATTTTTTCTCTTCATAATTTATATATTTAAGTTAATATTTATTTATATTTATTTTATATGTTTAGAAATTGGCAACTAAATGAACTAAAACAAGTACAATCTGACCTACTAAAGTTACTAGAAGTAAAAATGAAATAAAAATAAAGGTAAATAGAAATCTAAAAAAAAATAATAATAACAAAAAGCAAATTACAGTTACTAAAACTTACACTAAAATTAAAATGAAAACTGAAAATATAATCTAAAAGCAAATTAAATATCTATAAATATATATAGTATTTTATATATAGTATTAAAATACTAATATATATTAGTATTTATTAAAGTTTTTAATTTGCTTTTATTTTTGTATTTTCTGTTTAAACTTACACTAAAATTAAAATGAAAACTGAAAATATAAAAATAATTCTATTTATTTTTTAAATCAATTATTTTTTATTTATTTTGAAAACGAAAACTGAAAAATTTTATATTATTATTTTTTAGTTATTAACTACAGGACAGTCGACAGAAGGAGGGATCGCGGACCCTGTGAGACAACCAGACATTTTAAAAAATAAAAACCCTAGCCAATATTTGTATTGCAATAAATGCACTGCAAACTCAAACACAGACTCGATCTCAGAGACAGACACTGCGTCAACATGAAGGAGGACCGAAAAGGTCACAATTTCCCAAACACACACGCACACAAACATGCACAAGCCTTCAGGTCTGCAGTGGGATCTTCATCTGGCAAGAAAACACAGAGCATCTCTGAATACAGGAGCGTTTGTACCTTCTGCGCCGATGGACACCAGTTTGACTCCTTTGCTGGCGATGAAGTCCAGCGCTTTGTTGACGTTGTTGATCTTGTGAACTCTCATCTTGCCTCTTTCAGGTTTTGGTAACCTCTCCCCTGCATAAAAACACGATGAGCTCTCACACGCTTTCCGTCGTATCAGCACAAACACAAGCCCATTACATTCTCCTCGGCTAAACATTAGCTCAGCGTCTCTGCAGCGTTTTGCACGGCTCTGGAAATTTACAAATGAACTCGAGACTTCTGGGTGAATGAATGAATGAAGGAATGAAGGAAGGAAGTTCACTGACCTGAGATGACCTCTAGGAGCAGCATGAGTTTGAGTCCATCTCTGAAATCCTCCTCGATGTTCTCGATCTGCGTTCCCGCCTTCCGCAGGTGAGAGTTGCACCAGGCCGTGAAAGTCTAGAACAAACAGGAAATGATGTCAAAACAAGTGGAAGCAAGGTCAGGGAAACAGGAAATGGGCTGCGTACTGCTGCATACAGGAATGCTTAAGATGTTTGCTCAGGAAACAGGCGTGAAAATCAATGTCTGATGCGTTTCTAACATGAATACAAGACCACCTCTTGTACGAAATAGCTCAACAAATGCTCAAATATTACATACTTTGCTGCCAAAACATAACAATATGATAAGGTCAGCAGACAACAAACTGTAGCAAATCTTCCAAAACATGTATACATTTTTTTTTTATATTTTAATAAAAATAATCTAAAAAAAAAAAAAAAAAAAAAAAAAAAAAAAAAAAAGTTATTTTATGAAAAAAAATATTTTTAATATAAAAAGAAAAATACTACAACTGCTAAAACAGAAATACAATGACAGCTAAATAGAAGTATTAAAAAATAAAAAAAATATATACAAATAGAAATAAAATATAATCAAAAATGATAAATGTTTATTTCAGTTAATGATTATTTTAAACAACAAAAATGTTCTTATGGTTTTTGATTTAGTTAATTATTAATTAAAAGAAAAATAAATTAAATGAAAATTAGTAATATCTTGGCTACTAACTGAAATAATAATAATATTAATATTAATAATAATAATAATAAAGAAATACTAACATTTCTAAAATGAAAGCTAAAATAAAAATAAAGCCAAATATTAAATGAAGAAAAAAAAAGGAAAACAAAAAAAGTTAAATATTAAAAAAAGTACTTTTACTATAAGCCACCCTACATTAAATTAAATGTAAATTCAAAATAAAAATATTGAAAACAAAAACAAAAACATAGAATTAATTTTTTAACATACGTTTTTGGTTTAATCTTTATTTTTTACTAGAATTTTGTTGTTTGTTTCTAATTAATCTGTTTTTTTTTTGTAAATATGTACTTGTTTTATTTGCTAGTTTTAAATATAAACACAATATAAATAATATAATAAACACAAAATGATAAATGTTTGTAACATTTAATTTTATTTCAGTTAATGTTTATTTTGAATAACAGAACTGTTTTTATGGTTTTTGCCTTAATTAAAATAACCCTGAATAAAGCTAAAAAAAAAAAAACCAAACAAACACCATAATAATACAATATAATTTATAATATAATATTATAACAATACAATACAATATAATATAATATATAATATTTTCATTTAATAAATATTACTTTAAACTAAACGAAAATTAACTGAAATTAAAAAAAAAGAAAACATGAAAATTTCTAAAATGAAATCTAAAAAAGGCAAATATTAAATGAAGCCAAAAAAGAAAAAAAAGCTAAATATAAAAAAAATAATAATTAAAAAAAACAAAAAACAAAAAAACATACTTTTAATAAAACTTACCCCAAATTAAATTTAATTTAAATTAGATTAAAATTCAAAATAAAAGTATAAAAGCAAATTTTAAACATTAAACTTTTAAAAACGCGATTTACTCATTAGTTAACCTCACTAACTGACTAGTCTCGATTGCCAATTTAATCCTCAGCACCTCAACATGAACAGACAGAGACGGGCATCAGATCGCACTGGGAAAGGGGTTTCTAGGCCTGCAGCCTGCAACACAAAGACGCCATTGAGTTTAGTGGATAATGAGCCCCTTCAGCACCCCCTACCCTCGTACGACAGGCACCTACCCGGGACAGGGCCGCCACAAAAACAATTCAGCCTTCACACACATACACACAAACCAGTCAGGACCTGAGCCGGACGACCACATCCACACTGTCAACAAATGCCATTTGATGAGGCCTGAAATACCTCTGCTCACACAGGGGCACTGTGTGTGTGTGTGTGTGTGTGTGTGTGTGTGTGTGTGTGTGTGTGTGTGTGTGTAGGGAAAGCCCTGCGGGACGTCTGTGATTAGTTGGGTGTGGGTGACATCATTCCATCCAAGTCAGAGGAATTACAGAGGAAGAGACGCTACGCCACACATGCATACACTTATGTGCCACTTTTGGCCAGATTTTTATAACGAAATACACAACACTGATGCAAGCACTGCATAAACACAGTTACATCATAATTGCATTGCATATTGGCAATTTTGACTCTAAAAATAAAAACAGATGTTATACATTATGTTATAAATAAATGCATTTAAATTAAATGAACATTAGAAATGTTGCCTTGGCAACTAAATGAAACAAAATTGCTGAAATATTAAAATATAAATAAATGAATATAAATTAAATGAAACTTAGAAAAGTTGCCTGGGCGACTAAACGAAATAAAACATTCACTGAAGTACTAAAATCACTGAAACTAAACCAAAATAAAAATAAATTTAAATAGAAATATTTTAAAATTTAATAAAAATAACAAAATGAAATGAAAACTGAAAATATAATATAATTATGATATAATTATATTATATAATAAAAAAATAAAAATAACTTTTAATTAAATGAAAATTAGAACTAAAATAAAACACTGAAGTAAAATATTATATTATATTATATTATATAAATTATATTATATTATATAAATAATGTATTTAAATTAAAATTGGAAATGTGGCTTTGGCAACTAAATGAAATAAATCTTTGGGTGAAGTACTAAAAATAAATAAATACATAAATACATAAATAAATACATAAATAAAATTAAAATTAGAAATGTTGCCTTGGCAACTAAATGGGGAGGGAAAAAAAAACAAAAAAACAAAAAACTTTTATTGAAGTACTACAATCACTAAAATCAAAACCAAAATAAAAATACAGCTAAACAGAAATATTTGTAAAAATCTAATAAAAACAACAAAATGAAATTAAAACTCAAAATATAATATGATTACAAATAAATAAATTAATTAATTAATTAATTCCAATTAAATGAAAATTAGAAATGTTACTATGGCAACTAAATTAAATAAAATTTTCATACTAAGTACAAAATATAATATTATTATTATTATATTATTATATTATTATATTATAAATAAAAATTTAAATTTAAAGCTAAATAGAAATCTGTAAAAATCTAATGACCTAATGAAAACTGAAAATATAAAAATAAAAGAAAATTTACAATATTCAAGTCTATAATGTATATAAATATTAAACACTGATCTCCATTTATTCCCTATATAACTTAAAATATATAAAATATATAATAATAATAATAATAATAATAATAATAACAATAACAAACATTATTTAAAAAAAATAAACAATTTATATTACCAATAATAAAATCAATGTTTATATAGTTTATACATTATAATATTCTCTCTCTCTCTCTCTCTCTCTCTCTCTATATATATATATATATATATATATATATATTTATTTATTTATATTCAAATACATTATATTAAAAATACATAAAAAGATAAAAAGAATGCAATTAAAAAGTACACTAGTTTAATGTAAATAATTGGCAAACACAGGTGTGTCACACATGCATTGCATATCACTCATTTCGACTCTAGTAATGCGATCAAAATAATTTGCTATGAGAGCAGTGGTTGTGGAGTTTCTGAAACGTAAGAGTTAAAACTCTCGACTGCAGTCACCTGCCACTCCCTGCACAAGAACGCATTTAAGATGGCAGCACATCGTTCCTCGAGCCATCCTACACAAACACACACTCCTGCAGCGACGTGATTGACAGGTGAGGGTGTGGTGCTGTCAGAGGAATGAGCTCAATGCACACAATGCCGTTTCACAATCAGCACAATCAGAGTGATACCATCCATCAGGCTCCTTCACTCTCTCTGTCAGTCTGGCCTGCTTTCAATAGCTTGCTTATGGGTTTGACACCGAACTGTACTGTTAATATGTTCACGAATAACACTAAATCATATTATCACAAATATTCATAAAAACTACATATCTGGAGAAAGTGTAGGTGGTGAGCTGCTTAGGCAAAATACAACAGCATCCGGTATCCAGGGAAAAGGTTCGAGGAGAACAGCATTTAAAAAAATAAATCAATAAAATAAAAAGAACTAAATTATTTAAATAATAGAGTGTAAAAATGTAAAAATCAATAACAAGCATGAATAAACTAATAAACACTAATAAATAAAACTGAATAAGTAAAGATACATTTAAATTGTGTAAGTGTAAAAATAAAAAGATTCTAAATAAATAAAACTATGTATATAAATAAATATAATTATTATAATTATTTACAAAAAGTTACATGTATAACTATTATAAATAAAATAAAAATAAATAATAAAATAATGCAGTGTAAAATGTAAAAAATAATTTAAAAATAAGATTAATAAATATTAATATAAAAATAAAATAATTTAAATAGTTTATATTTAAATAGTAAAAAATAAGCTTTTTGAACTAATGAAACATTTAAAAACGTTAAAATAATAAGAAATGCTTTAAATAATACAGTGTAAAAATAAATAAATACAAATAATTAAAATAAAAATAAATGATTAAAATAGATAAATTTAAATTGTGTAAAATGTAAAAAAAAAGATTAAGATTAATAAATACATAAAGCTATGTATATAAATAAAAATATTTAAATTATCTATATTAAATACAAATATAAAGTTATATTTATATAATACAAAACAATAAGATAAATAAATATTTAAAAAAAATACAAAAGTAATTAAAAAATTATTTAAATAGTGTAAAAATTTAAAAAATACATAAAAATAAGCTTTTCGAACTAATAAATGAAATACTCAAAAAAATATTGAAATAAAAAATAAATACTTTAAATAATACAGTATAAAAATAAATAAATACAAATAATTAAAATAAAAAATGATTCAAATAAATACACATCTTATAATTATTATAGCGAGTAGGAAAAAATACTATAATAATAATAATAATAATAATAATAATAATAAATTAAAAAATAATATTTAATAGAAACCAAGTATTTTCCAAACTAAATTTTAAGTATTTTCAGTGTAAATTGGTTCTTTACACATTTTAACCTTCATATTTGACATCATATTTGGAGGTCTGTGGCATCTAAAAGATTGAAAACCCTTGATATTGGACATTAATAGGTGTGACAATAATATTTGGTGGATTTGGTGATTTTACCACACCACCGCAGTGGCTTTCTATAAGAGTTTTTATAAGAGACACTCATCTGAGGTATCTCTGACTCTCCGGTTGGACTCTACCTGCAAAGGTTGACGATTATACATACATATGAGTCGATACACTGGTAATTATTACTTTGTCTGCAGTGAAATGTCACGTCTGTAATACTAGAACAGCTCAAGCAGGGTTCATGCTCATATCCTAGAGGAAACTTCAGCAGAAATATTCGAAACGGCAATAAACGATTTCCTCATTCTCTGCGAGCTCTAATGTGTTTTCGTCTACGAGATCAACATCAGATCAGCATCATCTTCTACACAACAGCTAGACAAGCCCAATTAAACCAAACTTCAGTGCGCCAGAGCTAAATCTGTGACATTTATAAACACCAATTGGCAACAGTTGGTCGTGAAACAGATCTGGTATCGTTTCCATAATTTTGAGATGTAAAACAGACCCATTCAGTAGGTGGGGCTATGAAAAAACCTCATCTAAAACCGAATGGACGACAAATATGAATGACTATGAGCACAACAGAGATATTAAAATCATAGCAAACTTTAAAGAAGGCCTCAAGATGACTTAAAACTACTTAAAATAAAACGTAAGCTTTGAAATAAGCTAAATTAACTGGGGAAAAAAAAAAAAAAAATCAAGATGCAATCATATTTAATGTTTTTAATCATGCCGTCACCTGCATTTAACTTAAAATGAATTTTCTAGACCTGGGATGGAAATTTATTGTTAACTAAATACAAAAAAAAAAAAAAAAAACCTTCTTGGAAAGAAAAAAAAAAAAAAAAAAAAAACTCTTGAAATAAAAAAAAATACACTGTTTTTGTAAAATAAAAACAAAAAAAAATGATATAAGCTACAAAAAGTTAATTTTTTTTAAAAGCAAGGAAAAAAAAATGTATTTTCTAGACCTGGGATTGAAATTTATTGTTAACTAAATGTAAAAATTAAACCAGTGAAAAAAAAAATCCTTGAAATAATTTAATTTCATTACTTGAAATAATAATAAAAAAAACTGTTTTTGTTTAAAAAAAAAAAAAAATACAATTTCAGACTGTACTAATAAATACAAATAACACACAAAAAAGTTTTTTTTTTTAATAAAAACAGAAAAACAGAATCAAATTAAAATATTAACAAAAACTCTCATAGCATAGCAACGAAAGTAAAAAAAAAAAAAAAAAAAAAAACATGCATATAAAATAAGTAATACATTTTATGTAAGTATAAAAAAATCCCAATAAATCATTAAAAAAACCCATGTCCTTTCTAGAGTTATGGAAATTCATTCTTTTAATTTGATATAATTATTTTAATTATTTAATTTATTGCCACTCCTAGTTTCTGTAAGTTAATCTTAAAGTTTGAACATGACTAGTTTCGTCATTACAGCAGAAACAACACAGATATTTTATGGATTATCATCTTGCATAATCAAAGGTGATAACTCTAACCCTAACCTTATTAAATGACACAAAACGCAGTCATGCAGACGCACATCAATCCTGTGCACTCCTCTGAATGTCCTGAGATCCAGAACTACAACACAACGAGTCTCAACAAAAACTATAGTGAATGTCATGACAATCTGAGCTTTCAAGTGGGAGCAACAGTAGCAGCACAAAGTCCAGAGGAGGGAAATAGGAGGACAGGAAAAGAGTGAGGAGGAGAGAGGGACGTCCATGTAGGAGTCGCCCTGGTGGATGCCATGTTTATTTGTTGATTTATTTATAGCACTTCCTGTCTTTGTGAGACTCCGGGCAGCGTCTGAAGGGCTCGGGTTGCTCAGCCAGACTGCAGGAAGGTTAACCCTCGCAGCGGCCCGGGACGGATCGATCCCAAACGCCAACAACCAGATCCACAAATCTGGAACGCTTTGAGAATGATTTAGTCAACAGACACCTGCGGATCTGACACAGATCAGAGACTGGATTGTGTGAACACACAAATCCACACCAGAGTCCATTTTTCCGCATCTGTTCATCGCCACTTCCAAATGTGGTATTAAATCAGATACATATCTGATATTTGGATGTCAGACCTCTAAACACACACATATATCCCATTTACACAGGAAATCCAAGCCACAAGGCAACAGAGACACATTTACCAACAAAGATAACTTTTATAATAACTTTATTATTAGCAGATATATATATATGTGTTTGCTGAATGCTTATTTAGTAATAATAATAGTAATAATAATAATAATAATAATAATAATAATAATAATAATAATAATAATAATACACTTTATTTCATTCATTTTAAATGTGTTTAATATTTAGTAATAAAAAATAGTAATAGTAGTAGTAGTAGTAGTAGTAGTAATAATAATAATAATAATAATAGAAAAATTAATAACAATAAGAATTAAGACAAAGACAGGCTTTTCTTTATTTTTTTTACTTTTATTGAATGCTTAATAATAATAATAATAATAATAATAATAATAATAATAATATATTATTATTATTATTATTATTATTATTATTATTATAGAATCAACATGTTTAGGTTTTTTAGTTCATTTTTAACTTGTTATTTAGTAATACTAATAATAGTAGAAAAATTAATAAGAATTAAAAGACGACGACAAATTATTACTGTTGTTGTTAATGGCAATAATTATAATATTTAATAAAGATACAGAATTAACAGTTTGGGGCTTTTCTTTAATTTTTAAATTTTATCAAATTCTTATTTAATAATAATAATAATAATAATAATAATAATAATATTATTATTATTATTATTATTATTATTATTATAATTATTATTATTATTATTATTATTATTAATTGTAGAATCAACATGTTTGAGTTTTTAAGTTCATTTTTTACAGAATTAACTTTTTTGGGCTTTTCTTTATTTTTTTATTTTATTGAATGCTTATTTAATAATAATACAATTAATAATAATAATAATCATAATCATAATCATAATAATGATAATATATAAAAATTAATATGATATAGAACCAACATGTTTGGTCTTTTCTTTAATGTTACTATTTTGTTGCTTTATGCTTTATTTAGTAGCTTTTCTTTTATATTAAATTTTTGTTAAACGCTTTTATTAGTAATAATAAAATTATTATTATTGACATATAAGCTCAGCATTTTTGGGCTTATCTTTTGCTCATCTTTTTCTGACCTACAAACAAGCACAGAAAACCTGGAGCTATATTACAAAAAAAAAAAAGAATTAATTAATTAACCACAAATGCAATTTGTAACAAAAAATAAAAAAAGTTGCGGAGCAATTTCACTAAACTATAAACAGTTATTCTGTTAAACAACTATAAACAGTTTGCTACCTGAATAACAACATATCTGGGTAAATGGCAAAAATAAACACGTTTGTGTTTTTGTATTAGTGTAGAGCAGGATTCAATCCTGACTACAGGAGTCCCATCTAGAAATCAGCTTTATTTGAACCACGTCTGCATCTGTGAAACACACAAGGCGACACAAAGTGACAAAGGAGCTGAGTGAAGACTGCTGGGAAGGAGTGTCTGACTCAGGGAGAGTTCGCACAGGAATTGAAATCATCCCAATATCGCACGAGCGATTTTAAGAATGCCAGACATGCGTGTCACGCAGAGAACGGCTGTCCAAACATGATGAAGTGTGTTTGCGTTTGAAGAGCGAGAGTGAGAATGCAGCAGAAAGTCAAGAGACGTAAGAAAAAAATGCAAAGACTCTGATGCATCTTCATCCATTCTCAAGGGCAAACGCCTCCACCTGAGCAGCACAGCAGCTGAGGATCCAGTTTAGTGTCACGCGTGACGAGAGTCCTAGCAACTAGTGATGTTTAAAGAGAGCTGATCTCCAACATACAAGTGCACGAGGGAAAACTATTTTTAACTCGACTTGTCAACTGAAAAACACAACACTCAGCGAGAAGCGACATCAGTCTGCATGCATGCACAAAACGGTTTTTTTTTTTAAAATTGCTGGTTTGTGTGCACAATCAGACAGACTTGGATAATTGTTCTTGCTGAGCTTTGTGTTTTTAAGATGACACACCTGGAGTCTGGCAATAACAGAACTAAAACAGTGTTGTTACTATTAAAGTAAAAAAATAAAAAATAAAGCAAATGAAAATAAATATTAACAGAAATAAAATATTTATATTTCAGTTCAGTTTAAGTACTAAAATTGTTTAAACAAAAACTGATTATTAAAGCTAAACAAAAATATTAAACAAAAAAACTACTAAAACAAAATGTCTATAACTAAAAATTAACATGGAACAGAACATATAAAAACTAATTCAAATATTAAATCAAGATTTTTTTTTTTTTTTTTTTACATTTTTAAAAAATATTTTAGTGAAAGTATAACAGTAATATTTATTATATAATACAGTAATATTAATAATAAAAACTAAACTGACATTTAACAAAAAAAGTACTAAAGTTAAAATAAAAGCAGTACATAAAAACCTACTTAAATATAATACACAGATTTTTTACATTTTTAAAAAAATTTTTACAGAGAAATTACATTTGAAATATTATATAATACAGTAATAATAATAAAAATAAACTGACAAACTAAAAAAAGTATAAAAACTAGTAAATTACTAAAACTATCTAAAATTAAAATGAAAACTACTTAAAAATATTAAATACAGATTTTGATTTAATTATTTACATTTTTACAAATATTTTTACAGAGAAATTACATTAGAAATATTTATTATATAATATAGTAATAAAAACTAAACCGACATTATACAAACAAAAAATATATAAAAAACAAATTACTAAAATGAACTAAAATTAAAATAAAAACAGAACATAAAACCTCATTAAAAATCTTAAATGAAGATTATTTTATTTTAATTTTTTTTTTTAATTTAAAAAATATTTTTAACAGTGAAATTACAATAGTAATATTTCTTATATAATATAGATATTAATACAAATAATAAAATGTCTAAAACCAATTAAAATGAAAACAGAACATAAAACAATATAAAAGATTATTTTATTCGTAATTATTTTTTACATTTAAAAAAAAAAAAAACAGTGAAATTACAATAGTAATATTTGTGTTTTATTTAATATTTTTATTTAGCAGTAATAAAGCTAAAATAAAAATATTAATAAAAACTAAACCAGCATTAAACAAAAAAAAAAAAAAAAAAAAAAAAAAAAAAAAAAAAAAAAAAAAAAAAACAACAACAATCACTAAAACGAACTAAAATGAAAACAGAAAATATTAAAATGAATTCAAAATATTAATAAATACTAACACAATAATCATATTAAAATAACACTGGCTTGAAATTTAAATGGATGAATTTAGCGATAACGTCTCATTGAAAGAACAAGCTGTCTGCATGACTGTGATTATACCCCTTTTACAACATAATTATAAATTACAGATCATTTATAACACACTATAAATTCCCTAGTAGACTTATCCAATCAACTAGTAAATCGTTGTGCATCCAGATGAATTGCTATTTGCAACGTTCCCTCCAAAATCAATATAGACAGCGATTCAAACGACTTGCAACTTGATGAATTCACACCTTCCTACACACACTTCCCGATCAAAGCCATACGTGCTGAGCTTTATGGTTACAGGATGTGACACAGGAAATGTTTCTTTAGCCCACACATGCACAATAAATCACACTAAACTCCTGATCAGAATGAGACGAACGACCTTTGATCTAGAAAACGGAAAGAAACCGAACAAGACAAACAAATTGCACAAGTGATCAAAACTTCATGCTGACATAGTTCAAGTGAATAATGCTCGAGTCAATAAGAGGGAAGCACTCCAGGTGAAATAAAAAGTAATAAGCTTCGGTCTTAAAGGGACAGTGCACCCAAAAATTAACATTCTGTCTTTAACATAAGGATGAATAAATGATCATAGAAAATACATTTTTAGTGAACGGTCCCTTTAACTGTAAGGTCCAGTCAAAAAAACATCCCACGGCCCAAAGGAAATGAGCTCTACAACTGTCATTGGGTGTAGATGGACAGGAAGTAGGGGACTTGGAAATTAAGTCTGAGAACATCTCGTTCTTCAGATTTACAAATGACTACACATTTTGCTGAAAATGTACGTAGCCTCAGGCCATCCAAGATGTAGAGGAGTTCTTCATCAGATTTGGAGAAATGTAGCATTGCATCATTTGCTCACCAATGGATATGAATGGGTGCTGTCAGAATGAGAGCCCAAACAGCTGATAAAAACATCACAGTAATCCACACCACTCCAGTCCATGAGCTAACATCTTGAGAAGCCAAAAGATTTGTGTTTATAAGAGATAAAGCCATCATTAAGCATTTTTTAATGTTAAACAATTGCTTCAATCTTAAATCTATAGTCTATAATCCATAATAAACCCTTTCTTCTGTTGTCTCTCACATCAAAACCCATCAACATGTTTGTTTAGAGCTGTTTTGGACTTGTAAACAGTGCTTAATCCATGTGTATTTCTCTCATGATTTAGACCAGACCACTTCTTCATTGGAGGAAGCATTGTTAAGAATTATGGACTCGTATTTTAGCTAGAAGCAATGGTTTGAAGTTAAAAACACTGTAATGATGGATTTGTTTCTTACAAACATGCAGCTTTTGGCTTCTCAAGATGTTAATTGATGGACTGAAATGGGATGGATTACTTGTGAATTACTGTGATGTTTTTATCAGCTGTTTGGACTCTTCTGACAGAACCCATTCGCATCCATTGGTGAGCAAGTGACGTAAACGTAAAAACCTCCTAAAATCTCTTCTACAGTGCAGTCTGTTGAGTTCAGTCAGTTGCGAGTCTGAAGAACAAGATGTTCTCGGACGTTAACAAGACGTTAATTGATGGACTGGAGTGATGTGGATTACGGTGATGTTTTTATCAGCTGTTTGGACTCTCATTCTGATGGCACCCATTCACATCCATTGGTGAGCAGGTGACGTAATGCTACATTTCTCCAAATCTAATGAAGAAACAAACTCATCTAAATCTCAAATGGCCTGAGGGCAAGTACATTTTCAGCAAATTTTCATTTATGGGTGAAATTTATTGAGTTTAATCAATTGCGAGTCTGAAGAACAAGATGTTCTCGGACGTTAACAAGATGTTAATTGATGAACTGGAGTGTTGTGGATTACTTGTGGATTATTGTGATGTTTTTATCAGCTGTTCGGACTCTCATTCTGACGGCACCCATTCACATCCATTAGTGAGCAAGTGACAATGCTACATTTCTCCAAATGTGATGAAGAAACAAACTCATCTACATCTCGGATGACCTGAGGGTTAGTGCATTTTTTGCAAATTTAAATTTTTGGGTGAACTATTCCTTTAAAGAACAGTAAAAAAAAAAAAAACTCTTTAAATCTCTTCTACGGTGCAGTTCGTTGAGTTTAGTCAGTTGCGAGTCTGAAGAACGAGATGCTCTCTCAGACTTCATTTCCAAGACTTCCTGTCCATCTGGATTATGGACTCACATTTTGGCCAGAAGCATCGGTTTGAGGTTAAAACATCCAAATGATGGATTTGTTTCTTATAAACACACAACTTTTGGCTTCTCAAGACGTTAACTGATAGACTGGAGTGGTGTGGTTTACTGTAATGCTTTTATTAACTGTCATTATGACGGCACCCATTCACATCCATTGGTGAGCAAGTGACGTAATGCTACATATCCACAAATCTAATTAAGAAACAAACTTGTCTACATCTTGAATGGCCTGAGGGTGAGCACATTTTTATTTTTGGGTGCACTATTCTTTTAACCTCTCATTCACACAAACATTCATAAATAACACGGACACATGAATCTCACAGAAAAATTACGGGTCAGCTCTTGAGATTCTGGTGGTGCTCCAGGTTTGTATATCAACTGCTTAAACAGTTTGTGGGAGACGTAAAACCGTCGCCAAGAAAGGTCACCAAACCGAGTGCACTTGAAATTCCTGCGACATCCTCCCGCAGCAGTGGCGGACGAGCAGGAATTTGGCAAAAGGTCAATCTGTAACTAATAAGGCAACTAACAGAGTCAACAACAGTAAATCAGAGCATATTTGAGGACAAATACATATACTTATCACCCATTTTCACCCGTTGACTCCCTTAGTTTTGGCTTATTTTTAGTGCACTACTTGTTCTGCATGTTTTAGCTTTGGTAGTTTCACTAGTGCTGACTCACAAGTGTGAATCGGACTCTTAAGGCTGCTTTCACTGAGGAAAGTGAGTTGGATCGGATTAGACTGAGGCCTCACAGGGACACAGGAAATCTAGTTTGCCAACACAGTCATCCGACACACAGCCAAAAGCACAAAAACACAACCACCTGTAGCAACTAGCTAGCGATTATGCATCAGATCAAGATAGCAACAGGTATTTCTGTCACTATGTTCTGCAGGCGTCTATTTCTATCAACGTCGGCTCTGTAATAGGTTTGTAATACACCAGTGAGTTTCAGAGTGCTCGGAAACAAGCTAAATTAAATGAAGTGGTTTCTCATCGACCACACACTGATCAGAAACAGATAGAAAACTCTGAACCACATCACAGCTGAGAATAAGACACTGCAACTCACCCTGTGTTCTCTCTGACTCTGGCTCAGAGGTCAACCAAGACCAACCCGGCCTGTCAGCAGACAGGAGATCAGATCTTTCCGGCCAGGAGGAATCAGATTTCTTGTTTGGTAACAGGAGAAGCCATTGCAGAGACTGTGCCTCTGGTCTGACAGACTTCAGTGGTTATTACATTGTGCATTAAAGCACAACTAGAAATGCTGACCAATCAGCAATCAACTAGTGAGCAATCAGCATCCCAGACGGGAATAATCTGCTTTAGAATATAAAGCACAGTATCAAACTGCAGTAATTAATAGGGCAGCATGATTTAGGAAAAAAATAATCTAAATGCATTTTTTTTCTAAATAAAATATTTAAAAAACATTTTAATTTACAGTATAGCTGTAAAATTACAATAGTTAAAAAGACAGTTCTAACTGTAATATTTTAATACTAATATTTAATTTCAAAAATAATTTTAATTTATAGCACAACTAAAATTACAATATAAATATTTTTAAAATATTTTTAAAAAATATTCTAACTAATCTTACAATACTAATATTTAAAAATTCAGAAAATAATTTTAATTTATAGTATAACTAAAGTTACAATACTATTTAAAATATTTAAAAATTAATTTTAATTTACAGTACAACTAAAGTTACAATACTAATATTTAAAATATTTAAAAATAATTTTAATTTAAGTACAACTGTAAAATTACAATACTAATGTTTAAAATATTTAAGAAATTGCCATTTTAATTTGCAGTGCAGCAAAAATTACAATATTAATATTTAAAAATATTAAAAAAAAATAGTATTAATTTAAAGTACAACTGCAAAACTAAAATAGAAATATTTACAAAATTTGAAATTATTTTTAATTTACAGTACAACTGTAAAATTATAATACTAAGATTTATGGCTAACATTTATTTATTTATTTTTAAACAAACTATAATAATTTAAGATTTTTAATGTTTGGGGAGATTGTTGGAAAGTTGCTTTTCCAGATTGTGTGGTTATCTATCAATATGGCTAGTAGTAATAGTAGTAGTAGTAGTAGTGATAAAAATAAATATTTTATAGTATAACTGTAAAAACTAGGGGTCGACCAATTATCGGCACCGATATTAATCATTTTTATGGTTATCAGCCATTTTCAAAACCGATTTGCAGATGAAAATAATTTAAAAGCATTTAAAGAATTTTTGTCAGAGCCCTTGTTATTCTTAATTTTGACATCAACTTTTATTTTTTGTTATCAATTTTTAAACCAGACATGTATATTGGTTCAAAATATCGGTCTAGATGATCTATAATAATCGGTATCAACACTTCTAGTCTTAAAAATCACAGTGAACGCTATTAAAGATTAAAAATGCATGTTATAAGCGACCCAAACTCAGAGCAGATGCAAAGATGAGTTAATGTGGTTGAGCATTTACAGTGAACAGAGTCGCTGAAAACAGATCATGAGCTGCTCGCGTGTAAATGAACACAGGGCTGCGTTTCAATCTAAAACACTGCACATGTTTATTTAATTAAATCACAGCCTTTGCAAATTGAGAATCGCTCTAAGCCACATGACGATTTCGGTTTTGTATTTGAGCAGCCCTTTTAAAAAAGTGATATGCAGGGACTTCTGGGACCTCAGTTGAGTGCACTAATTTGCTAAAATGCGGATTTCCCCATACTAGCGTCCCATCACTGGGAAACATGGAACATTTGAAGCTCTGTGGATGCTCATTCCTCACATTCCCCAGCGGAGAGCGAGCGACAGAAGCCCTCTGAACTCCCACCAGTGTGTGAGAGAGAGAGAGAGAGAGAGAGACACTGTCCAGCTCCTCACAGCCCACACCAGGATGGAATGTGTCTCTTCAGCACTTACATAAACACTCTCTCTCTCTGTCCCTCTCTGGGCTAATATTTACTGTGGAATGCACTAACCCAGTGTTTGGTCCTCCACTGGAGCTTTCTGGAGGTCAAAGCACATAGTCAACGGCTGCAGGTCGGAGTCTGTGGGCATTTAGCCTCTACATAACTCATCTCACTGAATCAATCATGTTTAATTGTAGAGATTTATGTTTTCTAATGGAATCATGAGTGGCATTTGAACATGTAAAAGTCGCTGGGGTGCTACTTTGACATTGTTACTGAATTATAAGTGGTTTTTAACCAAGTTGCTATGCGGCTGCTTAATGACACAAAAAGTCTAAAATGACAAAAAGTCCAACTCTCTATGAGTTTGATGAATCATATGTGACCCTGGACTACAAAACCAGTCATAAGGGTCTTTTTTTTTTTTAATTGAGATTTATACATCATCTAAAAAGCTAAATAAATAGGCTTGTTAGGATAGGGCAATATTGGGCTAACATACAACTATTTGAAAATCTGGAATCCAAGGGTGCAAAAAAAATAAAAGATAAAATAAAATCAAAATATTGAGAAAATCTACTTGTCTAAAATCTACAAATGAAGTTCTTAGCAATGCATATTACTAATCAAAAATTAAGTTCTGATATATTTACGGTACTTTTACAAAATATCTTCATTGAACATTATCTTTACTTAATATCCTAATGATTTTTGGCACAAAAGAAAAAAAATCACCCATATTGTTGGCTACTGCTGCAAATACATCTGTGCTACTAATGACTGGTTTTGTGGTCCAGGGTCACATATAGCTATGTTTGCAATTGAACATGAGAGTACTGCGTATTTCTCATTACTGTTCAAAAGTTTGGGGTTGGTAAGACTTTTTTAAAGTCTTGAAAGACATCTCTAATGCTCAACAAGGCTGTATTTATGATTAAAAATACAATAAAAATTGTAAAATTGTGAAATAGTATTGCAATTCTAAATAATGGTTTTCTATGGGAAAATACTGTAAAATATAATTTATTCCTGGGATCAAAATCTAAATTTAGACATCTCTAATGCTCAGCAAGGCTGCATTAATTTGATTAAAAATACAATAGAAATTGTAAAATTGTGAAATATTATTACAATTCTAAATAACTGTTTTCTATGGGAAAATATTGTAAAATAGAATTTATTCCTGTGATCAAAATCTGAATTTTCAGCATCATTACTCTGGTATTCAGTTTCACATAACCCTTGTATCTGAGTGCAAGGTTTTCTTTCAGTTTTCTTTCTATAAAATTTCACAATTGCTTGCCATTTTCATTATATATTTGTTAAATCTAGCAATTTCTGAGTGAAAATTGTTTGTACACCCATTTTTTTCCCATTGCACCAGTATTTCATATTATTTCAGAATGTAATACTAAAATAGGACTTGTAACTTATGCAACTTTTTTTTTTAAATGCAAGTTTGACCCGGTGCAACTTTAAAAATAAAAAATAAAATATGAAAACTTATTAATAATTACTAAAAAGGAAAGTAAATATTCTAAAGTAAAACTGGCCAGGCCTAGAAAGAAAGCCAGATGGAAATGCATTAATTTCAGTATGAACGCAATATTAAAATGTGACGTTACACTCCAATGCCACAACAACGCAATTTTGACCAAGTGCAAAAATATGGTGATTGTGAACGCTTGCCTAAACTAAAACCACTAATGAGGGCACTTTAATTTATTCATGACTCCTAATGTGGCGTGTCATAAAGAACAGTTCAAGGGGAGAAAGTGAGAGAAAGAGAGAGAATGAAGTCAGACAGGTCAGTCCGGTCGGCCTGGTCTCCTGGTATTGTCACTCTGAACTGCCTCTTCCTGTGTCTCCTGTAAAGTTCTTATGTCCTTATAAGGCAACGCACACTCAGTTCTGTGACGCAATAGGCTGCCTGAAGCCCCGCCCCCCTCCTCAACACATACACAAAAGCCACACTCACACCTGATCAAAGCCACCACACCTTTTCTCATCTCGCGCCCAAAAACGCTCTCACTTCATAAAAAGGAAAGCACGTTTTATAAAGTTGATGTTTAGCCTCGTTTATGTTTGTTTGTCCTTCGGGTGCAGGAATGCGAAATATGAGCCCACCCCCCTCAGTGGGACGCTTACAATGAGACAGCAAACAGTAGACGGAAAACAGCCATCAGAGAAACTGCTGTTCACAAACTTCTGCTCAACTTCCTGTTCCTGTGTGAACACATCAGTCTCTACGGGACAAGACAGACAAGTATATGCAATATGGAAAGAGACGGTTGGACCATTTAGTCATTTCAGTAGAAATGCACACGCACGCATACACTCATATCTGTCCTCTAAATGAAATACTGACCTCATTAACTAAAATTAAATGTTTTATTAAAATAAATAAATGTTAACTGAAAATATACAAAACTTATTTTATTTTAGTTAGATGTCAAGGTAAGATTTCAAATTTACATTTGGTTTAAGTTAAAGTACTAAAATTACTGAAAAAAATAAAATAATGTTAAAAAAAAACTTTAATAACAATTACACTGATTTCAGTTTTAGTTTAGGGAAAAGAAGACAAAAACACAAAACGACAAACTTTAAAATTAATAAAAAGAAAGAAAAACGGTTGGACAATTCACTTCTTTCCTGTAAGTGAAGTGTTGTCATTAATAAAAAGGTAATTTAAAGTATAATTTAAAAAAAAATGGTGTTATTTGAAATAAAATAAATGTGAATAAAACATTAAACATTTCATATTTCAGCTAGTTTCAAATGCAACAAATTAAAAATTTAAATTAAAATTTTAAGAAATAATGAAGAAAAAAAAATACTAAAACTAATAAATAAACTAAACATTTTAAAAATTCTAAAAAATAAAAAAGAAAAAGAAAAAGAAAACATTTTATGTTAAAAAAAAATAGGGAAAAAAAAAAAAAAAAAAAAAACATAAAATAATAGTAAACTAAAAGTATTAATAAATTAATTATTTAGTTAAGTATTAATATATTTAACACTGGGCAGACCTAGGAAGCCAGAATGAAATGCATTAACTTCAACAGGACTGAAAACACACACACACACACAACAACATTCCAGCACAAACTGAGTCACCATCCCACTCCTAAAACCGTTTGACACACACATACCGATGACATCCACTGACGGCCCATTCACCTACACTGACCATGTTTACCCATATAAAGACACACGATCGCACACACACAATGACATGATCATCTTTCACAATAGGTGTGTCAAGGCCTTTCTGTTCTATAAATTACTCCACAGTGTGTACTCATTTACTCATGGTCTCTTTCTCACACACACACACACACACACACTATAAATGAAGACATGAATTTGTGGCGGAAGTAAGCCGCAGTGAGTCCATCTTTCCTGTTAGTGAAGTGGCTTTGCCCACATCTGTTTATACACACACACACACACACACACACAACTAGGGATTTCATAATACTAAAATGTCAACAGCTTATAGTTTCATATGCTAATACATAAAAAAAACGTTAAAACTTGTAAAACTTGTTTTTAAAAAAAGTTATAATTTATTTTAGCTACTTGTCAATACAGCATTTTGACTTATCTAGTTTAAGTACTAAATTACTAAAACGAACAAAGTTCAATAAAAACTATATAAAAAAAAAACTGTACAATTCACATCTTTCCTTTAACTGAAGTGTTATCATTAGTTAAAAGTAAATAAAAAATATTATTTTAAAAAAGTGTTATTTTAAAAATAAAATAAATGTGAACTGAAATAAAACATGCAACAAATTCAAAAATTTAATTTAAATTTTAATCTGCTTACCAAGGCTGCATTTATTTGATCAAAAACACAGTAAAAACTATAAAATCTTGAAATATTATGATGATTTAAAATAACTGCTTTCTATTTTGATTATATAATAAAATGTAATTTATTCCTGTGATTAAATGATGAATTTCCAGCATCATTACTCCAGTCTCCAGTGTCACCTGATCATTCGAAAATCATTCTAATATGCCAATTTGCTGCTCAAGCAACATTTCTGATCATCATCAATGATAAAAACAGTTTTCCTGCTTTATATTTTGGTGGAAACTTTTCTTTTTAGGATACTTTGATGAATAGAAAGTTCAAAAGAACATAATTTAAATAAAATACAAAAGCTGTGTTACATCTTTACTGTCAGTTTTGATCAATTTAATGCTTTCTTGCTGAGTTTGGTGTCAGATCTTTCAAAAAAATGACAGGAAGTAACACACAGTTGAGCTATGCTGATACAAGCGACCTGAAAGCGAGGTGTTATTTGTCATGATTCTGAGAAGATCTGCTCAGATCTGCACTCATGACATCACAAGCTCTCTGTGGGTCTGTTGCGGTCTGTTGAGAAACCAAACGCTTAAACGCCTGGGAACATCCGACCACGAGCGCTCCAGAACCGCACGCTTCCATGAAACCCAACTCCCAAGTAGAAAAGACGAGGCTTGTGCGTCAACAACCAAAGTGGAGAATCACAGGCGTCGTGATGTCACTACTCCACACGAACGGAGCCAACGCACAGTGTAGGGCTTTTCACACATCCAGATCACACACGTTGGCTCGCGCTAACTGCTTCTGCTGTGCGTTTAGCAGCAAGACAGAAATGACTCAAACACCACACAATGCTGACGATGCTATCAATAGGTGGAAATGGTGCTGTGGCGTCTCACTGGTGTTTGTCTAGCATCTTGGTGAGCTGTATGACCAAAAACAGTGCATGATTCAGTCACCAAATTGTAGTTAGCATTCACATCAGGATCTACAGGGGAATTTTTCTTCTTCTTCTTTTTTTTTTTTAAATGCACTTCCAGTGGACGGAAAACTAAGATCTAGAAAGAAATGTGAAAATCTGCAGAATGGATGGACACATGTGGGTATTGAAAATATGGCAAAATTAGGAAATGTTAAATAGTATCATTCTTTAATTTTAAAATTATATTTTAAATATTTTATATTTGTATTTTTAATTAATTAATTAATGAATTAAATTAATTTTTAGTGGTGGTGTTATTTTATAGAGAATATTATAAACACTTTAAATGCATATAAAAGTAGTAATTATCAGCTTAAAAAAGCATGAAAAAAAGATGAGACTGATAAATGTGTAAAGATTTTTTAAATCCATATTTTAAAAATGTTTATATTAGTTTTTTTTATTAATGAATGAATTAATTATTACTAGTGGTGGTGTTATTTCATAGAGAATGTTATATAGATAATTACATTTTAAATACATATAAAAATTGGTAATTGGTAGCTTAAGCATTATGAAATTAGAAAATATTTCATAAATGATTTTTTAATCTATATTTTAAAGATATTTTATATTTGTTTTTTATTAATGAATGAATGAATGAATGAATTATTACTAGAAATTCTTTGTTGTCAATTTTTTTGGATTCTGGGTTTTATTTTTTAATCCACATTTATTGTTAAAAATGGTGGTAATCAAATGAATGCATACAATTTTAACAATTTAATTGTTACTACTATTTTTTAAGTTTTTTTTTTTTTTTAAAGTGCTGGAGGTTCACTTTTAAAAAATGAATATATGAACACAAAATTGTGTGATATTACATGCAGACATTGTATTTAGTCCATATCACAATTTTATGTAAGTGTATAGCCCTATTTTTAAATTCATTAATCAGAATTTTCTCATATTTACAGTAAATTCCATTATTACAATATTCCATGGTTCTGTTCAGTTTTTCTAAGGAAACAATCACCGAAACTTGACAAACATTCAATGACAATAATATACATAGTCATATAATTCCATAAAAAAAGGCCTAAAATTACAATAGAAAATACTTCCTAACGTTCATGGTTTCCCATGACTGTGGAAATCTTGTTAATAATTTTTTACTATTTTTAAACAGAACAATCCCTCCTCTTACTGACTCCAAAGGAAAAATAACGTCACGTATGCTTGTCCCTCGTGTCTCTCTACAAAAAGTCTTTTTAGCAACATCATCCTGCATTTAAGCACACATGTCACGCTCACTGATCTGAAGCAGACGATAGCAACAACAACTGACTTGCTAAACTAGTCAGGTCAGTCAAGAGTTAAGAGTACAGAGTTTTAGGTGCAACGACCTAAAATAACTCCAGAGTTATAAAAAGATGTTTTTATCTATAGTAACCCACAATGATGAAGAGTCATCGATTCCACATGAATTGTATTACTAACAACATTTCCCACGAGACAGTTGATCACATGTTCTCTCAAACACACACATGAATAGTCAAGGTTCACACCATTAAAGGAAACAAAACAGAAACCACAACAACCACAACTTCCTTCTGCCAACAAGAGCATGACAGAGGCACAAGCAGTGAGCCCTGAACGCATATGGGGCGCCGAGTTTCAGCGTGACGGTCACTGCAGGTTAAAACCGGGACGGGAGGTCGACCCGCTTCTCAAGCGCATGCTAAAGGTTCTTCCTTCTTATTTTGCAACGGCTGGCTTAAAGATCTCGATGGGAAAAGAATGCACATCTGCAGCAAAAACACGAGCCATATATGTGGGTTTCACATCAGTTCTGCTCCAGCGTTCAGGAACAAGGGAAAATTTTCAGGTTTTCGAGTCTTTAACTGTGGGCTGAAGGAAGCATGACAGCATCCAGCCTCAAACCAATCCATATGCCACGTCGCAGGGGTCAAAGGTCACGGTTTATAGACTTCCTGAGCTAAACGGCCATTTTTGAGCAAAACGGCTGACAAAGTACTTCTGTGTGATTTAGAATAATACTGCATAATTTTTTTTCTTTCAAAGGTCGTAAAAAAAACATGCAGTTGTGTTTTCAGCATATTTTTGAAAAAACAATAGGAAATCATGCCAAAAATCAAGCTGAACCAAACTGTTTAAAATATAATACTGATTTTGACTTTCCTAATTGTCTCTGAAAACTGTATAGATTTTTTTTTAAATCATAGTGAAAAAAAGAAAACAAATAGAAATTATAAATCCCGTTCACTATAAAATATGGATTTTATATAATTATATACATAATATGTATTATTACACACATACTCACAGAGATATATACACATACATACAAATATATATTTTATATTATTTCATAGTGAAATATAAAAAAAAATGACTATCAAATACATATAACTGTAATAATAAAACCATAACAGAAAATAATAAATAATAAACAAAATTTTAAACATTTCATTTCAGTTAGTTTCCACTGCAATTTTTAAAATTTGAAATAAAAAATAAAATACAATACAATAAAAGTAATAAAATTACTAAAAAGTAAAACAAAAAAAGAAATCTAAAATCTAAAAATAATAATTAAAAAAAGGGAAAAAAAATTTAAAATGTAATTAAAAATTCAAAATAAAACAAATGTAAACATGATTTCAGTTTCCACAGCAACATTTCAAATTTGAAATTTAATTTAAAAATAAAAACAAATATAATAAAATGGCAAAATTTAATAAAAAAGTAATAAAATAAAAATGAAATCTAAAAACTAAATTAAAATTAACTAAAAAATAATCATTCAAAACAATTCAATACTAAAAAAAAAAAAAAAAAAAAAAAAAAAAAAAATCACAAAAATAAATAAAATAAAATAAATAAAAACAACTGTAAACATTATTTCAGTTTCCACTACAAATTTCAAATTTATATTTGAAATTTTTTAATAAAATAATAAAATTAATAAAAATAAAATAAATAAAAATGAATAATAAAAAAAAAAAAAAAAATCTAAAAATAAAATTAAAATTAACTAAAAATAATTAAAAACATACAAAGTAACACAAAAATAATAGAAATAAGTAAATTGAAACAAATTCAAAATAAAACAAATTTACACATTTTATTTCCACTGCAACATTTCAAATTTGAAATGCAAGTAAAATAACAATAAAAATAATAAAACTACTTAAAATAAAATATAAAATAAAAATGAAATCTAAAATTTAAAAACAATGAAAAATTTAACTAAAAATGAAATGAAAAAGGACAAATATATCCCACAATTTTAAAGTTTCCTAATACCATGTTTCATACAATCCTAAGAACTGTGCCCCGATAAACACGCCATCTATCCATCTGATAAAGTAGACCATAATGGTTTTACTTGATGTCTTTATTGCTTTTTGGTCTATTATTGTGCCATCATCCTCTTTAGTTTCACCTGCTCGCATAAAAACAAAACGAATCCTAGTTGCCTGTTTTACGTAGCAGGTCTCTTCCTGTCGTAATCGGACAGGCCTTGACCAGAATAATCTGCAAAGTGGACCAGAAACTACACCAATACTCAAAAACCTGGTTTTATGACAGTAGCTAGACACGACCACAATAGATTACGACGCCCTCGGGGCATCAGCCCACCCGTTAAACAGGCTTTATTGGTGGCGTATTCATCCGAGTGTGTCTTTTATGACGGGTAACCGCACTATAAACGTACCCTGCTTAAAAGAACAGGAATGTCTGATGAAGACTTTACATTAACAGCCCGTCAGGATCCACAGAAGCAAACAAAGGACGGAATCAAAGAATCAAAACATCTGTGGTACAAAAAGCGTACAGTTCAGATGGGAATCTAGGTGAAGCAGGCTCTAATCCTCTTAGAGGTCAGTCTTTTGTCTGAGCCGCCGCACTTAAGAGCTTTCAGTGCTGCAGAGGACATTATACACAGAGAAAGTCCCGTCCAGTCTTATCATAAGGTGCAAACAATAAAAAAAAAAAAAAAAAAACAACAACAACACAGCACAAGATTGAACATGCAGTACTTCAAATGAACAGGACAAGAAATGCAACAGTGAATCGTTACAAAATATGCACATTTTATATATGCATAAAACCACAAGCAATTATAAATTGAGTGAATGTCATGAACAACTCACATTTAAGCCTCCCCAGAAAATTGCATGAAGAAAATTAAGCCTATTTTAATAACCGTTGCTATTTTGTAACCTCGCATTTTTTTTTACTAAATAGCTACTGCATACAAGAATGCATGCAAGAAAAGATGCATACAAGAAAACTCTAATTTAAATGCATCTCATTTGTTTTGCATTACGATAATGAGAATATGGGGATAAATGTGCTTTACAGTCATGAAAGAAAACCTCAAAAGGTCCTAAAAAAGGCTTCATTTCCTTTAAGCAAAACAAAGTTTTATTTTGTGTTCAGATAACATTTTTTTAACCCCAAGAAACTGCATAAAAATTAAGCCTATAAAACTACAACAGCACTAAAAACAGGATTCCTAAATTCATTTAAAAATAAAATAACATTGCATAAAGAAAATTAAGCCTATAAAATATAACAGTACTGAAAACAAGCGTTCGTAAATTATTAAAAAGAAAAAAATAAAATAAAATAAGATAAAATAAAATAAAATGTTTGATTTTTGGTAAAAACTGACCCAGGCAGTGTGTAAATGTGGGGAACAAAAAAAAATTAAAAATCATAAAGAAAATTAAGCCTATAAAAGTACAACACTACCAAAAAAAACAGGCATTCATAAATTCCTTTAAAATAAAATAAAAAATAAAATAAACACTTGATTTTTGGAGTGAAAAGGGACCCAGGCAGTATGTAAAATTTGTAAAGAATAAAAAAAATAAATAAATAAATAAAAAAAATAAAAAAATTGCACAAAGAAAATTAAGCCTATAAAAGTACAACAGTACTAAAACCAGGCATTCATACAGTTCTTAAATAAAATAAAATAAAATAAAATAAAAAATAACTTGATTTTTGGAGTGAAAAATGACCCAGACAGTGTGTAAATTTGGGAGACAATAAAAATAATAAATAAATAAATAAATAAAGCCTATAAAAGTATGACAGTACTAAAAACAGACATTCGTAAATTCATAAAATAAAATAAAATACAATAAAATAAATACATTTTTGGAGTGAAAATGGACCCAGGCAGTGTGTAAATTTGAGAAACAATTTAAAAAAAATGAATAAAGTAAATTAAGCCTATAAAAGTACAACAGTAAAAACAGACATTCGAAAACTCCTATAAAATAAAATAAAACTTTAATTTGTGCAATGAAAATGGACCCAGGCAGTGTGTACATTTGCAAAACAATCCAAAAAAACTACATAAAGAAAATAAGTTTTGTGACCATTACAATTTTTAACCTCATATGAGTATTTTTAATAGGATGTCACATCAAGCATTTTTACTAATGCAAAGCATGTAAGAATAAATGCATGCATGCATCAAATGTAAATGCATCTTGCATTACAATGCAGAGATATTGCAAAAAAAAAAACAAAACATCAGATTTACAGTCATATTTTATTACAGTTAATAAAAGTGGAGTTAAATGTGCTTTATAGTTATGAAATACATCTCATTTTCTTTTTTTAATTTATTTCTTTTGATTTTTGGAGTGAAACTTGACCCAGTTTTGACTCACTTAAACTTTATGGCAATCGATTAAAAGTGATAAATCAAAGGTCACAGTTAATCCCAGATTATACAACTCCACACTGACCAAATGACATCTGAATTCCCGAAGCATGATTGTGTGACTCAGCAGCAGGTTGGAGAAGTTACGTCTATCTCATGCCGGCGCGCCCACAGTGACGGACAGAGCAAGAATGTCTGATTTCCGGCAGGATGACTGCACCGGCAGATTTGGGTTGGATCAGTTCCTGACGTTTCCTCTTCCACAGACACCAGCGGGAACGATCTGTGCCGAACACCGGCTAAAGCCTGAACAACACCCGTTTACAGCTACTTTTCATTTCATTAACTGCTGGCACAGCCATTCTGAGTCCACTGCCAACAACATTAAAATTAATTTACATATGAACATCACAAAGATCAACAGGATGTAAAATAGGAAGCAAACTGAACTTTATTTCCCCACACTTCCTGACAAATGAATTCTCATGACTTTGCCAGTTATTTGTGATTATCGGTACAGTGATGATTTGCAAACAAGAACAAAACAAGTCCTGCAGTTTGAGTCTCAATGCTTTGCAAGAAACACTCTGAGGATACAGACATATTCACGGCATTTCCCTTGATAGCCAACAACATATTTCTCTCTACAGAAACACAACACCCTCTACAAAAATTTCCATTATTTTTCCATGCCTGGAAATCACTTAAAATTAATTTGACCTAATTTACCTAATTTTCCAGCAATTTTCCCTTAATATATACATGTATGTGTATTTATATGTACACATTAAATATACACAGTACAGACAGATAGTATGTAAACATTATTTTGAATCGATTAATCGAAATTAATCGTTTTGCAGCTCTAAATTATATCTGCACAATTAAATATTTTGAGCTGTAATGTTTTATTATTATTGTCAGAATTATACATAATTTTAAAATACAAATTATAATACTTTTAAAAATTACAGCTTATTAAATAAATAATAATATAATATATAAATTATATTTAAATGAAATAAACTACTATAAATGTATAATTTTAAAATACAATTTTAATAATAGTTCAATAAATGACAGCTCACTTAAAAATAAAGTACAAAAAATAAATACAGCTCACTTAAAAAAATAAGTATATATAAATATAATAAGACTGCTATAAGTAATTAAAAATTAAAAACAAATTACTATATAAAATACAAATTAAATAAGTAATAATTTTAATAATTAACAGCTTACTTAAATTACTACTTAATTAAAATAAATATCATAAATTATATATAAATGAAATATAAAAGTACTACTATAAATTAATCATTTTAAAATATTATAATAAATAAAATGATAGCACTTAAATTTAAAAATATAAATAAAATAAGTAATTTTAATAATAACAACAAATAAATTACAGTTCACTTAAAATAAGAATTACATAAATTTATATCAAAAATATAAATTATATATATGTAATAATCTTGAATAATAATTAATAGCTTACTTAAATTACTTAAATTAAAATAAAATAAATATCAAATTATACATAAATGAAATATAAAAGTACTACTATAAATTAATTTAAAAATATAATTATAATAAGTAAAATTAAATTACAGCTGACTTAAAATAAAACAAATATTATACAAATTATAAATAAATATAATAATACTATTTTAAATTCTAGGTCACCTAAAACAATAACATTATTATTATTATTATTATTATTATTATTATTATTTACTACTACTACTACTACTAATAATAATAATAATAATAATAATAATAATAGGAAATCACAATTTTAATTTAAAATTTCCTAATAATACAACACTTGAAAATGGCTTTCGGGAGAAGAGCTGTATGAAAATTATGATTAATACTACAAAATAAGCAGTATTGTGTTTGTTGTACTGGGAAATCGTTAGTCATTTTAATATTCTTGGTGTTTACACCCAATATTAGATATCATAACAAGAAGACAATAAACAATTTGACAGACCTTATTGATTCTGCCATGTTTAAGGCTCCAGTTATGATTTAAAAAAATTATAAAAATGTACACTTGTATTACTGTAAATGTTCTAAGGCATTTCTCTGGTATAGTTTGTACGGTCGGGTGTGACTGAAGTAGGTCAGGTGACGCAACACCCTCTGTGACCTCATAATGCCTCTTAGCGTGACTGCCTTTATCTCAGTCCGCTCCCACTCGCTGTTTTCACTGGGACACACCTGAACCACGTCCAAACACCCACTAGAACAATCCAAAATTGGATTGCTGCACAGTAACCACCGCTTTAGTTCACGTTTCAGTTTGCCCAGCACGCCGTGACTCACGGTCAGCTCTTCATTCACTCATTCAGTGGTCAAAGCTCCGTTCCTGGAAAAGACACGCTCAGGTCTGAGTTTGACCGTTGTCGTAAGACACTTGTTGCCTGACATCAATACAAGCATCAGTTCAGACATCAAGTCCAGACGTTCTCCCATGCAATCGACTCATTTGCAAACTAACTCTTCCATGCAGCAGAAACAGTTACAGTGCATGGAAAAAAACAAAACTTGGCAGAGGGATTTAGATTGCGCACTTTGTTGTTTTTAACATGCATACGCAACTTGGAAATAGAAACGACGAACTAATAATGAGCGCAAGCGCATGCACTCAAGCCTAATTGAACAGGAACTCACACATACGAGCTTGATCGCACTTCTGCACCACACATCTTGTTAGCTGAAAAACAATACAGTGAGAAATGCTTATAGGAACAAAAATAAGTTAACTGCCTGTTCTGTGGTGCTCTTGAGAGTAAACCACAACTGTGAAACAGTCACACTAAATGCATACGAAATATCAGCAAAAAAGTGAGTGTTAAACTGCACAGAACTGACAAAAAGTCACAATTTCTGCCTTTCACACATTTAATTCGGACTCCTAAATGCTGCTGTGGTTTTGCCATCAACCTCACAGAGGCAACATTTGCATGTGTACTAATAGCAACATATTTTTTCATATATTTGTGCAGAAAAACCTCAGAGACCACAAACCGGGTTTATTCTACAAGACTAATCACTAAAAGCATTTTGTTCTAGATATAAGATATTTTAGCTCATCCGGTTTCATCATCCTGAAGTCATCATTTTTTGCTGCGCAAGCTCAAGATATTTTCATGTTTTGTTCTACAATATTAGTAAAACTTATTTTGTACAGCTTGTCTTGAGACATTGCTGGAGACCGAACAGAAGATCTGGATGATATTACCTAAAATCAAAATCAATTGAACGTTTTCCCTCAATTACAAATAATGAACGATTATTTACTGCGAGACATAGCATTAAGGAATGCTTTTTTTTGGAAAAAAGCGCAAATTCAGAAGTTGATATGCCGATAGTGCTGTCAATCGATTAATCGCAATTAATCGCATGCAAAATAAGTTTTTGTTTACATAATATATGTATGTGTACTGTGTATGTTTATTATGTATATACAGACACACATATACAGTATATATTTAGAAAATATTTACAGATTTATATAGACATAATAAATATACACAGTACACACACATCTTTTAAAAAAAAAAACTTATTTTGGATGCGATTAATCGCAATTAATCGCCTCCGGGGTCGTCTAATTGGTCCACTGTTTTGGAACGGCGTCTTAAACATGGTAGTCACGTGCAAGATGCTGCAAAAAGTCACAAGCGCAATGTAAGCAAATAGCGCAGACTACATATGTGGTATTATGTTTTTATGGGGAAAGCATTAAAAATAGTTAAAAAAAATTTTTTTTAAATAACTAATTACGCTGGTTAGAGGTTATGAACTTCGATTTCGAATACTTTCCGATTAATCGACCAACTTTACCGAGCAGGTGAACTTATCTATTCACTAGTAGCTTTTACGGTTTATAATTGCGCTTTTGCAAACTATTCAAATTTTTAAGGAAAACGTTCTCAAATTAAGACTGAAAAAGCTGGAAGTCATGGTGTAGTTTGTTTACAGCCTACATTTAGCTTTTTAACTCTGACGATTGTGTTTAGGCATGAAACCATATTTACTTGCGATTATCATAAACAAAATGTGCAAAACTCAAAATTTGTCAGTCACAGAGCTTATTTTCTGCAATAATCCAAAAGCCAGTCGAAGAAAACCTATTGGGTTGTTGTTGAAGTAACCAAGTTAGGGCTGCCACTAACAATTATTTTGGTAATCTGTCGATTAATTGAGTGATCGAATAATTATATATATTTTTTGTAAATTTTAATATGTGGAATGCACAACTTCCAGTATTTTGCAGATTACTCGGCATGGGCAAAATGCAATCGAGGATTTTTTAAAATCGAATACTCTAACAGAATCGAGGAATCATTGCAGCTGAACCAAAGTGATGCAAACTTTAGGATTACACAACAAAAATCATCATCATTGCAGCACTCGGTGTTGGGTCAAATAGTTATTGCTAATTCCGTTGATGCATTTCTCTTATGACTGCAATTGCAACTGTAATTTTAAACTCAAACTCTGTCAATGACTCATTTTTCACCAAGTTTGCGGCAATGCATGTTGGGATTCCCTTCAGAACAAGTGGATGGCTGCCCATCAGGACACATGCCACCATCACAGAATCCAAATAAAAACTGCACTCTCACTAAACACAATCAATGAGTCCAATCAAACCCATCTAAACACACTGACTCACACAGACACTGACCAGACAGCGGCACAAGCCAGAGGCAAGGCTACTGCAAGACACCGTCTGGCGCACCAAATACAGCAATATGAAGAGGTAAAACCAACCACATATAATCACACATAAAAGCTGTGGTTTCATCTTTGGATCCTGAAGGTAGTCACATTTAGCTGCCTAATGCATCTAGTATTAAATAGAATTCTTATCAATGAAACTTCACATGAAATGCATGACGAAAATGACTTGACAACTTGAACTACACAGGAACTCGAACTCTCCTTTCCTCAAGACTATGTCACATGAGCATTTAGTTTCCTTGAAGTGACCACTGTTTGGATCCCATAATGCACTGCAATGAGCACATCAAAAATAAATCTACGACGGTGGAAAATACAACATTCATGTTGATTATAAACATTATTTCATGCAATACTGAAAAAAAATTGCTTTTAATGCAACTTTACCCAATATTTTTGCACGTTATGCATTTTTACACTTCGTGCATTTTTAATGCATTTTTATGGATTGCTAATTTAGCAACAAGATAATGCCAAACACTAAATCAACTTTGACTGAAAAAAGAGTGTAGGTTTTACTCTGAAACAATTTCATGCACTGAAAGAGTATTGTCTTGTAAAAACACACTCCAAAACTCCTTATTTACATATTTGAAATTGCATTTGTATGACACTTTGTACAAGTTGTAACCTTTGTACTTGATCAGGTTACCTTTCACTTCTAATGCTGCCTGAGAAGACAACTGCCTATTTAGGCAGTAGACAGCACAGCAACTCACTAGGTTTTGGGGCAGAGCCAATGTGTTGAACTTTTGAGAATGAATCCCACTGTTTTATAGAGGAACGCGACCTCTGGATCAGTAGCTCGAGTCTAGTTTAGTCTGCAGTCTAGTCGATGTACATTCTAGAAGCGTGTGATTGGATTACACTTGCTGCTGTGATCATTTCAAGCCTGTAACACTTTAAACAGACATGATGAAATACAAAGATAGAGAGAAAGAACTTTATACAGAGCCAAACTCGCTACCAAACACCCTCATGACTCAGGGATTTTTATTTGGCCTGCGATACTGGTGTTCTGGAATTCTTATTTTGTTGCCCCTAACGGTGCTGTAAAGCAATAATCCACTCGAGGCCGTGCATTACAGTGAATTTATTACATGTAAGGGGTCTAAATCCTCCTATGCCCTCAAGTCTTAAAGAAAATCACTAACACAAACAAACTACACAGAGTGGTTTATCACGTTGATAGCAACATCAATGCAACAAAAGTCATTTATATTTGCCGTTACATACAATAACAGTCAGAATAAACATTTACTGTACCAAGTATTATTGTTTGTTACTGTTGCTAAGCAACATGAGAATTTGGTGGCAGATTAGAATGCAGTTTATCCAACTGGAATTCAGAGCTATTTAAGTATCAATTAGATATTATAAAACTTTTTTAAAAATAGTTTGATTTGTTTTATAGATTTTAAAAATGTTATATTGAATTTATTTGTATATTTTCTTTTTTTTTGGAAATTTGGAATTTTTGCATGTTCATTTGAGCTGATTTTATTTCAGTTATTTTAGTACATTTGTTTTGGGTTTTTTTTTTAAGTTAACATTTATTTTAAGTAAAAAAAAAAAAAAAAAAAAAAAAAAAAAAAAAAGTTTATAGTTTTCTTTTTACTCAACTATAATAACCCTGTCAGAATTTGGAGTCACGACATCTGTTTATAATATACAACTGACAGCTATGCTCATCATAAACATCTGGAAGTGCTTGATGGTGATACAGGAATAGAAAAGGCTACTGGAAATTGTTTGAAACTGCATAAAAGTCACGTTAAATTGAAGAAAAGATCCATGTGATATAACCTGCCATGAAACGACTACCAAAAGCGTCCTTGAACAATTGCATATGTAGTGAATATGAAGTCATCATGATCTTCTAATCTAAAAAAACATTAGCAAAAAAACCTATCGGTCCTGTAGGGCACAAAGCTGTATTTTTGGTTTCCATGCGTCTTTCTTATCAAACACTGTTGGATTTATGCGTGCTTATCTACACAAGAAGAACAAAGCCAGTTAAATCGCTGCATCTTATTTCAATTCATATCTGCCCGGCTTTGCAACTCCCAAACAGGCTGCTCAATAGAGAATGAAACACTTCAATGACCTTTCAGACGTTTTGGGTGGAGTGGAATGGAGAGGCAAGTCTTAGCCAGTCACAGGGCGTTTGGCATTTGTCGGGGAGTAATTTCACGTCTCTGTCACGGATAAGGGGATGACTTCGGTATAATTCCATACGCCTTGTTTCGGTCGAGCGGAAATAGGCAACGGTGTGTGGAGACTGTAATGAAACTCAGCGTGGGGTTTTAACAAGGATGCGTTGGTTTGGTAATCACAAGTGAACTTTGCTCTGTGTGTAATATTCATCCTCACAAACATGCAATATAAATTCCAGAGCTGAGACATCATTTTACAACCAATGCTGAGACGAGATTGGAGGGACATTCACTAAACTTTAGACTCAGAATCATGCAGACTGGTGAAGATCTCACAGACTGCTCTTATAGACAAAACGTGCAAATCCTGTGCAACTAGTGGCAGCAAATGGAACTGCAACTGTCATTTTTTACACTCTGCCTGTGTAATATTCCTTTGGCGTTCACTTACAGAAAACAAGCAAAGTCTAATACAACAACACAATCTAATACAATATCGCAATCTCTCACTACTTTTTTTCCTCTTTTTCAAAGATAAACATTATCAAATATAGATTTGCCAAGTGTGACGACTTAGGATTCTGAGGAAGTGAGAAAAGGCTCAATAACAGATATCGGAGTGTGAAACCTGTTTGATAACAGTAATTATTATTGCATTTTTCAACATTTATGGGAGGAGAGTATTTCAATAAATCATGCAACATTATTTACTAAGGTTTGCAGAGTCAATTGACTGGTATTTGTGCCATGTAACGCCCCCAAAAAATTATTAACCCATTTTGTGCTTGTCATGACTGTGATGGTTGCGAACTGGCGCTGTTGCATTGGTCCTGGCCCTTACTATAATTATGCCACTTATGATAATTAAGCCTTAATCTAACCACTACCTTTGGGAATTACAGATTTTAGACATTGGAAATGTAAAGCCAAGTCAAAATGTGAAGCAAATTGCTTGTATATGCACATTCTGGGAATAGCACTAAGTTGGCTATGCATACTGTGCACTAGTAAGAGCAAAATGGTAGAATGTAAACATAGAATAGTAAACATGACTAACTAGTCCGACCCCAACCCCCAACCACAAACCTGCTTTCTAAAACCCCGCCCTCCAAAAATATGTCAGCCAGTCTGATAGCTCCAAGGTGGTGGGCATTTCTGATTGGCTACAGAGAGTGTGGGCCATTCCCCTTAATTTTATGTGCTGTTTACAGTACTGTCAAAGACAGATGTGAGAAGTATTCACTGATATCTGTCAGGTTATGCGTGATATACGGTAATAGACACTGGCAGTTGCTGAAATCCACACTGTTTGTATTGAACGGCCACTCTAGACTATTTCACAAGTTTAAGAACTCAAGAGTTAGTCAGTCTCCTCCTCCACTTGACTTTCTCAAATAAATGCCCCGTTTGTGTGTCCGTCACACCTCCGGGGTCTGAAGGCTAGTGACTGTGTCTATATATATGTGATTTATTCGTGTGCATGTGTGCGTGTTTGCTGAAGGGGCTCTGGTGGGTTAATAATTAATTCTTTTTCCAATCAAACTTTAACCTTCCTTTCTCAAACTCTCTCTAAATACCGTCTGTCACACCAAAAATGCAAATCAGTCAAGCCTGTCTTGCCCCAAAAGACACACACCCAAGAACGTCATTCAACCCCTGAGCATTCCTCAATACTCCTTACTATAATTCGTGTGTATGAAACACCAGAAGACTGACTATCAATCAGGTTTTACACAGAAACACCACAGAGTGAATTTAGAACGACAACGCGCCTCAGATGTTCCTTTTTTATTCTTTTTAGCTTATCTTTCCACTCCAGAACAGCAGATAAACTCCAGAAACACCATTTCGGCAGCTATTTTAAGCTCCCGTGCTGTGATATCTAGCTACTGCCATTTTAAATCCGGATGTCTGGCTGTAACTACGAGTCTAAATGTCGCTTTGAGAAAGAACAGAGGAGAAAAAAAAGGCAGCAGCAGCGAATGAAACTCGCTCTAGTAAAACAGGTTCAGCCGTTACAATGTATCACTCACGCACACACGCGCGCCCACGACTGAAACATTGTAACACGGTAACATTCGAAACCCGCGAAACATTGTAACATTCGAAGCGCGCTTGATGTTCTAAGCGGGTAGAAAAGCAGACTGGTGATAATAAAACGACTAAAACGTGTTGTACGAGCAAAAAAATCTCATCGCACAGGCCCCTGCGGCGGCCCCCGAGCTTTCAGAAGCTCTTACCTTCCGCTGCTGTTTCTCCCAGGCCGGGTCTAGCAGCAGGTCCCGGTCCCAATCGTTCTCTTGCTCCATGTAGCTCTGCTGGCCTCCCGCCGAATATTGGGTTTGACTATTAGCGGCGTGATAATCTACCATGTCAGAAACCTGAGGGCACTGTGAAAACTCTTCCTAACCGCAAGCCAAAAGAAAACAGACTGCAGCAGTCGCTCGCGAAGCCTTTGTTGCTCGAAATTGAAGTATCCACTGCGTGGACTGACAGTATCCCCGCCGAGAGTGCGTTCCTCCACCCGTTTGACAAAAATGGAGTAGGAGACGCGCCGCTCCCACTGAGGAGGAGGTAGTAGGCCCGGAAAACTCATGAATATTTAAAAGACCGGTTTACTTATTCAGGAGATATCCGATCTTAGCTCTACCCACGACAGGCTGGGCTTCTGCCATTGGCTAATCTCGTCAGGGGGTAGTATTTTTAGATTGAAAATGTGAATTTGTGGATGGTATAATAAAATATTCACAGTGGGGTTCAGAAGTCTAAAAATCTGATGATTAAGAGCTAATACAAATCTGAAGATTTTTTTAAACGATTCTGAAAAACTGCACTGTATGAATTGTGTATTGCGTAAATAAATTGCATTTGATCTATTTCGAGAGAAATGTGTGTGTGAACACACACAAAACTAGTCTTAAGTAGCACTTTAGTTCTTTATGTTCTTTAGGTTATTTTATGCCCAAATCATTAGGATATTAATTAAAGATCATGTTCCATTAAGATATTATGTACATTTCCTACCGTAAATATATCAAAACATCATTTTTGATAAGTAATATGCATTGCTAAGAACTTCATTTGGACAACTTTAAAGGCGATTCTCGATATTATATCATTTTCTCAATATTTTGATTTTTTTTTTTTTGCACCCTCAGATTCCAACATTTCAAATATCTTGTTGTATCTTGGCCAGATATTATCCTATCCTAACAAACCATACATCAGTGTTTATTTATTCAGCTTTCAGATTATGTATAAATCTCAATTTTGAAAATTTACACTTTTGATTGGTTCTGTGGTCCAGGGTCACACATTTATATTATATTTGCATATATAAATTTAATATAAATTAAAATAATGTATTATTAAAATAATGCTTACATTTTAATAATTCATTATGTATTTATACACTACTGGATTTTACTAGCTTTTTCACATGTGGATATAAATAAATAATATACAAATTATAGTTATTTTGAATTACTATTTATTTAGTTACATATTTTACGTATTTTTGTGTAAATAAATTGCTCTTAATCTATAGAGATCTATATCTATAGAATCTATAGAATTATATTTAAATAAATCTATTATATAAATAAAAACAAATAAATATATAGATTTTTTCACAAGTGTTCTTAAATAATACATAAAATAATAATTATTTTTATTTACTATTTATTTAGTTACATATTTTATGTATTTTTGTATAAATAAACTGTATTTGATCGATATAGATAGAATTGAAATAAATCTATTATATAAATATATACATAAATATATAGATTTTTCACAAGTGCTCTTAAATAAATAATATATATAAAAAAGAAATATTCTTATTTACTATTTATTTATTTAGTTACATATTTTTTGCATAAATTGCATTTGATCTATATAGATAGAACTGTATTTAAATAGATAAATAAATAAATAAATAAATAAATATATAGTAATTATTATTCTTATTTACAATTTATGTAAGTACATATTTTACATATTTTATGTATCAAAAATATTCATTGTAATTTAATAAAATTATATCAAATATATTTGAATAAAAAATCCTTCTATTGAGATCTGTCTTTCAATTATTAAAATTATACGAACATTATATAAATATATTTTATATACTAACAAATTTCACTAGTTTTATCACTAGTGGTCTCAAAGTAATAATATATAAAGTAATATTATTCTTATTATTCATTTTTCTAATTTTACATATACATTTTACATATACACTCGATATATTATCATTAAATTAAATAAATTGTATATATTACCAAATTCTTTCTATTTAAACAATACTTACATTATATAAATATATTTTATATACTAACAAATTTCACTAGTTTTATCACTAGTGGTCTCAAAGTAATAATATATAAAGTAATATTATTCTTATTATTCATTTTTCTAATTTTACATATACATTTTACATATACACTCGATATATTATCATTAAATTAAATAAATTGTATATATTACCAAATTCTTTCTATTTAAACAATACTTACATTAAATAAATATATTTTATATACTAACAAATTTCAGTTTTTACTACTTTATAAATTACCAAATTTTATCTATCTATCCTGTTTGTATGAAGTATAATTATATTTATTACTATAATAAAATGTCATTAAAAGCAAAGTGAATAGAATTTTTTATTTAAAGGCGCTTATTTTGACTTGTACAGTGTATCAGTGTAACCTGTATCTTCTAACTTTACACATTCACACAAACGGAAAGAGTTGATGTATTATTCATACACTTTCCACGAAACACTCACCAGCCGGTTGCGTTGTTTCTTCTAAGCTTCATCTGAATTCAACTCTGTACAGTTTTAATAACACACATTGTTTGGTGAAAACCGCATGAATGTTTATGACTTGAATTTATTGTGGTTAAACTAGTGTGGTTCTTTGCCAGCTTTAAGCTGCTTAAAGCAGACATTAATATTTCATGGCGTCTGTCAAAGGGGACGTGAAGTGGGTCAACATCAGACAGATGAGCGCATCAGCCATACGCTGCTGTTTACATTGTTCATGACACCCAAATCCAGAGAATTAAAGCGCATCAAACTCAACAGCTGATATTGAGCTTTATCTGTAATATCATCTCCTCTATTATCTGTAAGAGTCAAATACAAATCCGTCATTTGAATCATTGAATGTTTTGCAATTCAAAGCAGCAGAAGCAGCCGCATGTTAAAAATCATAGCTGGGACATTTAACAGACCTGAAGCTTATGTAAGATTCCTGAACTGATCCGGTCCACACATATTTCATTATCTGGCATATTTCCCAGTCATGCATGCTCTAAAAGTTCCCACCGTAATAAATACTAACTGAACATGCCTCCAGAGACAAGAGGAAGAACACATCCGAAAATTACAATTATTCATATGACCTAAACGAGGAACATTTGGTTTGGTTAAAACAACAAGATAGAAAATCTATTTATTTATTACTTTTATCATTATTTAAAAATATTTATTTATCATTTATAATACTAAATTGTTATAAGATAATTATATTTTTTTCTAAAATAAAAATATCAAAATAAAATTATATAAAATAATACACTGTTAAATTGTTATTTTATTATGGTTACTAATTTTCCTTGAAAATATTACTTTAAATATATATTATATGTTAATTGTCTCATTTTTTATCTATATTTATCTATCTATTTATCTATCTATCTATCATATGTAACTATGATTTATAATACTAAATTGTTATAATTAGAAATAATTATATAATAAAATAATAACATATTTATAAAATAAAAATGTAAAAATAAAATTGTATAAAAAATTATAAATTATATATTTTATGTTATTATGGTTACTAATAAAAATAATACATATTTGTTTATTAAAAATATTATTTTTGTCCAAATATATACATTATTAGTATCATGATATTATCAAATGTATTTATAATTTCTAATAGTAAATTGTTATAAAGTAATTCTATAATAAATATATATTTTTATAATAAAATAAATAAATAAAATATATTTTATAAATAACTTAATTTTATATTATTATGGTTACAAAAACAATGCACCAATTTAAAAATAATGTTAAACAATGTTAACGTAAAAACACTATTTTTGTCAGAATATATATTATTTGTATCATTATTTTATCATATGTAATTATGATTTATAATACTGAAATGGTTATAAAAATGATTATATAATAAAATAATATATTTCTAAAATAAAAATGTCATAATAAAAGTTTATACAAAATTATAAATAATTTAATTTTATGTTATTATGGTTACTAATTAAAAGAATATAGATTTTTTTTTAAATATATATTATTTATTATTTGTATCATGATGCTATTAAATGTATTTATAATTTAATTTACTAAATTGTTATGAAATAATTATATAATAAAATTATAAAATAAAATTTAATAAAAAAAAAGTTATTTTACATTATTATGGTTACTAATAAAAATAATGCACCAATTTAAAAATAGTGTTAAATAATGTTAATGTAAATATTTTAAAATATTTTTTGTCAGAATATATATTATTTGTATCATTATTTTATAATATTTATTTATAATTTATATATAAATAAATTGTAAAATAATTATTGAATGAAATTACACTATTTTACAAAAAAAGTTGGATTTCATTTTTATTTTGGAAACTATTAAAGATATTAGGCCAATTTTCATTAAAAATAATGTTTTTATTAAGCAAATTCATTAAATGACATCAGTCCATTAGAAGCAGTAAAATGAGGTTAATAGTTGGTCTATATATATAGTAGCTACATCACATCCGTTAATATAGCATGTATTGTATTATAACTGCAACGCTGTATTGACCAATCAGCATCCACTCCTGAAACTATCCACTTAAAGCAGATGTAGGGTTGTTTCCCTGCAGCTGGTCTGGAATCAGTTGTACATGGTCATTTGCAGGAACTACAAATCAAGAGAAAAAGGCACAAATATTCATTTGACTCATGTAATAACTGTCAGTCATGTTGCATAAAGATGGTTAAGAAGAACTAAAGACAGTTGGATCAGCCAGATTGAACATCAAAGAGGTTCAGAGGATGAAATATTGAGTGTGCGTGTGTGTGTGTAAAGAGGACTCAATGCTCTCATGTGTTTTATGTTTTTACCTGTCTGCAGTTTACAGAAATCACTCCCATCCCCGTCATATCCATAGACTGAAACTTGCCTGAAAACAAAAACAATATATAAAAATGATTAATATTATTAAATCTGATTAAATTAAAAAAAATATATAATATGCATTTGGAATGGTGAGAAATTATTTTATTTTATTTTATTACTATTATTATTATTTTATTTATTTATTTATTTATATTTTATTACTGCATTTTTTAAGTATGGGTTTAGTGTCCAAACACTATTTGTGCCTCTATGCAGTAGCTGTTTTTTTTTTTTTTTTTAAATGTACAGGTTTTTATTTTCATATTTTTGGATTTAATTTTATTTTAATTACAATTAAAGTTGTAGTAATTTTGTTGTGTGTTTTAGTCATTTTTATAATATATATATATTTTTAAATATGTCTTAATTCAAACTTTCATTACTTTTATTTTCAACTAAATATTATTAAATTTGTTAAATATATTATAAAATATTATATAATATTATATTATATTATATTATATTATATTATATTATATTATATTATATGTATTTGTTTGTTTGATTATTTATTTATTTATTTCCCAATATGTGTTTAATATGTATTTCAATAATTTTCAAAACTTCAGTTGTTTTACAATGTACATTTAAAATGTACAAGTTTTAATTTCATATTTTTGGATTTCAGTTTAATTTTATTTTAATTACAATTAAAGTAAATATCCTGCTCTTTTGTTTTATTTAAACACCAGAAAAAGGCTAGAATATCGTTCAAAGATTATTTTCATATGTTTGGATTTCATTTTAACTTTATTTTAATCACAATTAAAGTTTTAGAAATTTTGTTGTGTGTTTTAGTCATTTTTATTATGTTTTTATTGTCTATATAGTTGTAATATTTTTATTCAAACTTTTATTACTTTTATTTTCAACTAAATATTATTACATATTATTACATTTCTTAAATATATTATAAAATATTAAATTTATTTATTTATTTATTTATTTACCAATATGTATTTCAATAATCTTCAAACCTTCAGGTTTTATTTTCATATTTTTGGTTTTCATTTTAATTTTATTTTAATTACAACTAAAGTAAATATCCTGTTCTTGTTCATTTAAAGACCAGAAAAAACTGTGCATATAAAATGCAATCTGCACTTGGATTGGTGATTAATTAATTCTTTTCTTTTCTTTTCTTTTATTATTTTTATTATTTATTTATTTATTTATTATTATTTTTATTTTATTTTTATTTTTTTGCATTTTAAGTGTGGGTTTAGTGTCCAAATACTATTCGTGCCACTTTGCAGTAACTGTTTTTTTCCTCCAAAATGTACAGGTTTCATTTTCATATTTTTGGATTTCATTTTAATTTTATTTTAATTACAATTAAAGATTTCGTAATTCTTTTATAACTTTTATTTTCAACTAAATATTATTAAATATGATTACATATACAATATATTATAAAATACTTACATTTTTTATTTTTTCCAATATGTATTTCAAATGTATTTCAATAATCTTCAAAACTTCAGTTGTTTTACAGTGTACATTTAATATGTACATTTTTGCCTTATTTTCATATTTTTAATTTCATTTTAACTACAATTAAAGTAAACATTCTGCTGTTTTGTTTTATTTAAAGACCAGAAAATTTGTCCCATTTAACAAAACTTATTATTATTATTATTTGTTTATTTTTTATTTTATGTATTTATTTTGTTTAGTGTTCAAATACTATTTGTGCTGCTTTGCAGTAACTGGATTTTTTCAAAATGTACAGGTTTTATTTTCATATTTTTGATTTTTGTTACAATTAAAGTTTTAGTAATTTTGTTGTGTTTCAGTCATTTTCATTATTTATTTAATGTCTATATAGTTTTCATATTTTTATTCAAACTTTTATTATTTTATTTTCAACTAAATATTATTAAATATTACATTTATTTATTTATTTACCAATATGTATTTCAATAATCTTCAAAACTTGTTCAAAAAGTTGTTTTACAGTGTACATTTAAATGGTACAAGTTTTATTTTCATATTTTTGGATTCATTTTAATTTTATTTAAATTTAATTTAAAGTAAATATCCTGCTCTTAAAGGCTAGAATATATATTAAAAAATTGTTCCATTGAACATAAAATGTAATATGCATTTGGAACTTGAAGAATTGATTGATTGATTTATTTATTTTTGCATTTTAAGTGTGGTTTCAGTATCCAACTACTATTTGTGCTGCTTTGCAGTGACTGTTTAATGAATGTATGCGCTCTCACTTACGCATCATGTAGTCCAGTTTCACGAGCAGGAAGAGGAATCCCGGGAAGCTGACGGTCATATCTGGCTCCGTGTAGCGCAGGCTGATCAGCTGCATTATGAATTCATCCACCCGTATGCCTAGACCAGAGCAGACGAGCTCAGATCAACCCGATCATCAACATTCCTCAATTCCTCAAGCGTTCAGACTCACAACAGCAGATGAATGAACAGGTTTCTCTCCTGACAACTGGGTGTGTGTGTGTGTGTGTGTGGGAGAGCATTTCACTGTGTGTATGCATTCATTCTCAATAAGTGTTGCATCAGTGAATGCATTTCCATGTACAGGGTGTGTGTTCATGCTCATACTTGCATTTGTGTGTGAATGTGAGTAAGTGTGTGTCATAGGTTTCACCTGCTGCTGTCAGAGCGGGTGGGATTTCGAGATAATCCAGAGCTTGGTTCTTGTTTTTGTCGAATGTCATAAATATACCCTAGAAAAACACAGACAGACGGGTGAATAATCACAGAATCAAGTCTTAATTTGATCCAAGATGAAGTCATGAATATTAATCCATGCCTTCAAGCAATAGTTAGACCTAACTCTACTTTTACAAATGGATGAGGAAAGAAGGTGTGTTCTAGCTTTTTTATGTCATTCACTTTATAAAGGTACTGTATATGAAGTCGTTACACACACACTCATACATTCATGTATATAATTATACAGGAATATATAATTTAGTTATATTTATTAAATAAAACATATTTGAATACATTATACACCAGCAGATTTTTTATGTTTTTTAAAGAAACTTCTTCTGCTCAGCAAGGCTGCATTTATTTGATCTAAATTACAGAAAAAAAGAGTCAAATTTTTAAATATTTTTACTATTTAAAATAACTGTTTTCTTTTTGAATATTTTTTAAAATGTAATTTATTCCTGTGATCTCAAAGCTGAATTTTTAGCATCATTATTCCAGTCACATGATCCTTCAGAAATCATTCTAATATTCTAATATGCTGCTCAAAAAACATTGCTTATTATTATTATGTTGAAAACAGCTGAGCAGAATTTTTTCGGGTTTCTTTGATGAGTAGAAAGTTCTATTTGAGATAAAGCATTTATCTCAAATAGAATTTTTTGTAACATTATAAATGTCTTTATCATCGCTTTTGATCAATTTAAAGCATCCTTGTTAAATAAAAGTATTAATTTCTATAATTTCTTATGAAAAAAACTATACTAACTATACTAAGCTTTTGAATGGTAAAGTGTATAATGTTACAAAAGCTTTTTATTTCAGATAAATGCTGATCTTTGGATCTTTTTTATTCATCAAAGAAAGAATCCTGGAAAAAATGTACTCAACTGTTTTAAATATTTATAATAATAATAATAAAAATGTTTCTTGAGCAGCAGATCAGCATATTAGAATGATTACTGAAGGATCATGTGACACTGAAGACTGGAGTAATGATGCTGAAAATTTTGCTTTGATCGCAGGAATAAATTACATTTTAACAGATATTCAAATAGAAAGCAGTTATTTTAAATAGTAAAAATATTTCAAGATTTTACTGATTTGGCTGCACTTTGGATCGAATAATTGCCGGCTTGGTGAGCAGAAGAGACTTCTTTAAAAAACATTAAAAAATCTTACTGCTCAAAAACTATTGACTGGAAGTGTATATATATAATTTTAATTCTAATTTATTATGAAATAATATATATATATATATATATATATATATACATACAGTCATGTGAAAAAGTTAGGACATCCTATTAAATTCCATGGTTTTCTGTATCAGGACATAATAAAAACGTATCTGGTCCTTGGCAGGTCTTAAAATTTGGAAAATAAATTCTCAGATAAACATCATCACATGACATATCACACAGTGTCATTATTTAACAAAAATAAAGCCAAGATAGGAAAACCACGTGTGACAAAGTTAGGACACCCTATAATTAAACTGCCTGTAGATCCACTTTTAGCAGCAATAACTTGACACATTCATTTTCTGTGTGACTTTATCAGTCTCTCACATCATTCTGGAGGAATTTGGACCACTCTTCTTTTTAACGTTGCTCCAGTTTATTGAGGTTTGTGGGCATTTGCTTATGCACAGCTCTCACCACAGGATTTGAGTCAGGATGAGCTCTGGACTTGGACTGGGCTATTGCAACACCTCAGCCATTCTGTTGCAGATTTGCTGGTGTGCTTGGGATCATTGTCCTGTTGCATGACCCAATTTTGGCCCAACTTTAGATGTCGGACAGATGCCCTCACATTTGACTCTAGAATACTTTGATATACAGAGGAGTTCATGGCCAACTCAGTGACTGTGAGGTGCAGGTCCTGTGGCTACAAAACAAGCCCACAATTATCAGCCCTCCTCCAGCATGCTTGTCTTTTGCTATGTTTGTGGTGATATGCTCTTTAGGTTTTCACCAAACTTGGCGCTGTGCACAGTCTGTTCAAAGGACATTATCCTAGAAGACTTGTGTTTTGTTCAGATGCAACTTTGCAGACCTAAACTGTGCTGCAATGTTTTTTTTAGAGGTGTTCTTCTGCCAAGCCTTCCAAACATGCCATTTTTCCCATATTTTTCTTATGGTATTGTCATGAACTTTATCATTTAACATGTTAACTGAGGCCTGTAGAGTCTGAGGTGTAGTTCTTGGGTTGTCTGCCATTTCTCTAAGCTTTACATGGTCTGATCTTGGAGTGAATTTTCTGGTTTAAATGTCTTCCACTTGTGAATAAACTTCACATAGTTTGGAAATGGCCGTATTACTCTTCTCAGATTGATGGCAGCAACAATTGCTTCTCTAAGATGATTGCTGATGTCTTACCTCCTTGGCATTGTGTTAACACACCCCTGAAGGCTCCAGATCAGCAAACTGCCAAAGCTTATGCTTTTATAGATGCGCTCAGACTTGCTGATGATCAGTTAATCAAAGGTATTTGATTAGCAGTGCTTGACTGTTATTTACCCTCTTAATTCCAACGTTAACAGTAAGTAACTTTGTCACACATGGCTTTTCCATTTTGGCTTTATTTTTGTTCAGTAAATAATGACACGGTGCAATTTGTCATGTGTTGTTGTTCATCTGAGATTTTATTTTCTAAATTTTAAGACCAGCCAAGGACCAGTTTTTTTTAATGATGTCCTGATACGGAAAACCATGGAATTCGATAGGGTGTCCTAACTTTTTCACATGACTGTGTGTGTATATATATATATATATATAATATAACATGTATTAAAATATTTTTTTGTTTGAATATTTTTAATATTTTTTAATATATATTGTAAATGAATACATTTCATTAATTTAAAAAATATTTACTGACATGCATTCAACTTGAAAACTTTGGGCTTAAAAAAAACTTTTTACAAAGTTTTGGTTGCGTTCATGTGCATTCAACTCGTAAATGATTTTTCTGACATGACTTGAACGCACCATATGATGCAATCGGTCATGTGACACAAAAACGCACCGCCTTCACCTTCTGCATTCTGGCCCTCATTGTAATCAAACACACCCAACATGTATTAAAACAGCAAACAGCCAAATATCCTCACCGTCCACTTCCGGAGTTTCTCCCACAATGCCTGGAACTCTATCAAGTCGAGTCGTCCCATTCCTTGGCTCTGATTGAAACTGTTAAGGTGACATTCCAATCTCCACCCAAACTTATACATTCTTGTGAAATGCACCATAAAACACACCCACCCACATCCACCTGCAGCTACTTAGATAAGACATCCGCTATGATGAGAATGAAATACTAGCATATACATTGCATAGCAAACACAATACTATTCTTAGAAATAGAATGTGAAACGAACTGTTGCATGTTACACTACCGGTCAAAAGCTTGGAATCGTTTCATGTTTCTGAAAGTCTCTTCTGCTCACCAAAGCTGCATTTATTTGATTAGAAATACAGCAAAAACAGTAAAAATGTGAAATATTATTTCAATTCAAAATAAATATTTTCAATTGTAATATATAGTAAATTGTAATTTATTTCCATGATCAAAGCTGAATTTTCAGCATCTTCACTTTAGTCTTCAGTGTCACATGATTTTCAGAAATCCTTCTAATATGCTGCTCAAGAAACATTTCTTATTATTATCAGTGTTGAAAACACTTGTGCTGATTCATATTTCTCTAGAAACCAAGATAAAGTATGAATTTTTTAATCAGCAATGATGCATTAAATTGATCAAAGGTGACAGTAAAGTCGTTTAGAATGCTATAAAAGATTTCTATTTCAAATAAATGCTGTTCTTTTGAACTTTCTATTCTTCAAAAAATCCTGAAAAATAAAATGCGTCGCGCTTTCACTAAAATATGATGCAACATCAACACTGATAATAATCTGAAATGTTTCTTGAGCAACAAATCAGCATATTAGAATGATTTTTGAAGGATCATGTGACAGTAACGGTGCTGAAAATTCAGCTTTGGTCACAGGAATAAATTACATTTTAACAGATATTCACATAGAAAACAGTTATTTTAAATTGTAAAACTATTTCAGAATTTTACTGTATTTTTGATCAAACAAATGCAGCTTTGGTGTATAACAGAGACTTTATTAAAAATCATGTTTTAACACTAGATTTGCACACTAAGAGTAGTATGCATGTATGCTATTAAAGCCATGCATTCTTAAAGATTAGTCATTTAAATTCAATGTTTGAGCAATATTTGCCCAAATTATGCATTTATAACCAGTGCGTTTATAGGACAGTGTACATCAGAAGTGCACTAGCTATACAGGATACATCCATGAGCACCACGAAACTCTTGCAGTGCTCCAAACTCAGCTTCTTCTCGCTACCTGCAAAGACTGACCGGGCAAAAACAGGAAACAGAAACAATATCATCCAACTCACTTCCTCACGGGTTACCGCATCACTTCCTGTATGATTTTCAACTCTGCTTGCAGAACTAATGAAAAGAATTGCATTATAACGGTGAACACGACTTCTCCTGCGAAACGCGTTTACCATTCAAATGCAAATGTGGAAAAAAAGAAGTGAATCAATGAAAAACAGCTTGTGGATAAGTTTGTTCTCACCTCCTTTGGCAATGGATTCAGTCAACAAGTTATACAGATCCAATGGACTACAATAAGGGCCCTATAGACAACACATATACAAACACTTAACATTCACACACTAAATATTAGCTCTGAAAATACATGCACAAACTTAATAGCACTGTATTGGGCAGCTCATCACGTAAGTAACATGTTTTTACCTTGACACAGTGTTTCACAAAGAGCTCTTTTGCTTCATTTACAGACGGCAAACCTGCGAGACGTGGAGACATTGGCTACACACACACACACACACACACACAGAAAGCATTAAAAACCCAGTGATAAAAAATGATCAAAGTACTGGAACTAGATCAACTTCTCTATTTTACCACTGTAATCGAGTTTGCATCTACTCCTGGTCTCTCAACCGCTCTGCAAACATACAAACACACATATATATATTGACATATGTAGCAATTTATTATGTTAAAACAAAGAAAATTAAAGAAAACAAAGTATGTTTTGCTAATGTTCCCATCAAGTTATGAAAACATTATTTTAGAATTTTCACATAACGTTCAAACAGTCCAGGTTTTAAAATGTTGAGGAAACATTCCGTTTTATGTTTTAAAAAATGATGAGAACGTTAGATTTGAATGTTCTCTGAACATTCCGAGACAATAAGTAACATTTAAAAAAAAAAAAAACGTTCCATGAATGATGTAGCGAACAAATGTTTTTGTGCTTACGTTTTGAAAACATTATTACAGACCAATTAATTGCTCTATTAACGTTAACGGAGTAACGTTTGCTTCCAGAACATTCCATGTTAGATGGGATTTTACTTCCAAAAATAAAGACAGATTTTTGGAGTTCTCATTTTTGTTTCATTTAGGTATTTATTTTGTCTCACGTTTCTCCTAAAACTCGTTTTGGGAAATCAAAATAGGCACAAAGTATTTGTCATATAGTTAGAGCAAAGAGGTGCAGCAGTAATGCAAAGAGTAGCTCAGCAGTGTGGTTATTGCTAACTAAAACTATTAAAAAATCACTTTTGTTAATGGTAATTAAGTTGACATAAAAGCAAATTTAAATACTAGACAAAACATCAACTTAAAAACCTTTAAAAAAATACACAAATATTAGAAATGCTGCATTGGGAACTAACTAAAAAAAACAGAGCTAAATATAAATATTTAAGAAGCACATATGAAGAGTTTATTTGCAAAAACAGAACTCCCTTTTTTATTTTTAAAAATCATGTTTTTTATTGTGTAAGTTAGCTATTTTTAGTTATTTTTACTGTATATCAAAATAACTGCATTCACTGAGGTTAACTGGAATGCACAATGAAAAAACATGATTTTTGAAAATTGTAGTTGAAAATATAGAAATAAGAGCTAATTCAAAATATTAATTTTAAATAAAAATGATTATTATATTAATGAAATTAAAATAAAAAAACAATATTAATTTAAATGAATAAATATTCATTTTAATATTAAAAGACTTATAATACTAAAATGACACTGCAGCACAGATCATTTGCTCTTGGAGGAAATGTTTGAGTTTAAAATCAAGATTTTTGATTTTTTCTATTCTGTCAAGTATGTGACCTTGGACCACAAAACCAGTCATAAGTACCACGGTTATATTTGTAGAAATAGCCAAAAACCCATTGTATGGGTCAAAATAATCGATCTTTCTTTTATGCCAAAAATCATTAGGATATTAATTAAAGATCATGTTTCCATGATGTTATTTTGTGAATTTCCTACTGTAAATATATCAAAACTTAATTTTTGATTAGTAATATGCATTGCTAAGAACTTCATTTGGACAACTTTAAAGGCGATTTTCTTAATATTTTTTAATTTTTTTGCACCCTCAGATTCCAGATTTTCAAATAGTTGCATTTCAGTCCTGTCCTAACAAACCATACATCAATGGAGAGCTTATTTATTTAACTTTCAGATTATGTATAAATGTCAATTTCAAAAAATTGACCCATATGACTGGTTTTGTGGTCCTGGGTTACATAAACAAAGACCATATTTGAGACAACATTAGTTGTGTGCATTAGATCACTGGGTCTGTTTCTCAGTATAAATGCTCAAGATTTGCTCTATATTTATTCCCATTGCTGTGGAATAAGATTTTAAAGAGATGTGATTCATGTGATTTTCTTTCATGTGGGTGAGCATTACTTACGTGGTTATGTTTGCTTTCTCGGTCAGGACTCTCAGGAGGAAATGTCCCTCCTGACTGGTCTCTGAAGTGCTGGGAATGATGACGTAATGACCGGGCGCCAGGCGACCGCGAAACACCAGCTCCCGCCGCTGGTCTTGAGGGGTGCCGAGCACCGGTCTCAACTGAGACAAGTCCCAAGGGTTAAGGAAATCATGCTCGGATCGGGCCTGATCACACACACAAACATCAGAGTCAGGAGACACTAATAAACTCCAATCTTAACTTTTTCTCTTTACGTCATTTTCCGTTTCCTTTTCTTTTTGTCTAACACATGACATATAATATGAAATATATTTTTTAAAATACGTTGTAGTACAATATTATATATTATACTGCTTCCTTTAAGCAGTACAATATATAACACAGTGACTAGCTCTTCCTTTGAATTAGTATACTATATACATAAATAAATATTATACCTAAAAAGTAACATATTACATAATACAGTGACTAGTACTTTCTTGAAAGAAGCACAACAATATATAATAAATAATATATAATATTATAATTAAGAGTCTAGTTCTTCCTTAAAAGCAGAGCAATTATAGTTAACTAAAACTAAAACCATAACAAAATTTAGTTACTTCAAAGAACAAAAAATGTTAACTGAAAAAAGATATATATTAAAAACATTAAAATTGTATAATACAGAGACTAGCTCTTCCTTCCTTCAATGCAGGGTAATTATTAAAACTAAAACCATAAAAAAAGGTTACTTCAAAAAACTAAATCGTTAACTGAAATAAAACATAATAAAAAATTAAGCTCATTTTATAAATAATATATTACATAATGAATAAAATAAAATCATATAAATTATATATTACATAATACTGTGACTACTTCTTTCAAAGCAGGGTAATTATTATTAACTATAAAAATTACAATAAGCAATAAAAAAATATGTTATTTCAAATGACAAAAAATGTTGTAATATACTGATATAAAAAAACTGAAATATTGAAAAAATTCAAATATTGAAATAAAATTCTTTTATAAATAATATTTTATTCATATTTTATAAATATATATAAATATAATATATAATATAGTTCTTCCTTCAAAGCAGTACAATACGTAATGAATAATAAATAAATAAATATACTAAATAATATATCATATATTATAATACATTGGCTAGAATAAATAGATATAAAATAAAAGACATAAAATATCCCTTTACTTCAAATAAAAAAAAAAAAAAAATGTGAATAATTAAACTTATTTTACAATCAAGGCAACATTTTTAATTTTCATTTAGTTTAACCTGATGTACTAAAATAAAAAATAAATAACTAAATAAAATTACAAAAACACAACGAAATAACTAGAACTAAAAAACTGAAGTGGAAAATATAAATAATATATAAATAAAATATATTATATTATATTATTATAATACAGGGACTAGCTCTTCCTTCCTTCAAAGCAGAGTAATTATAATTAACTAAAACTAAAACCATAACAAAACTGAAATAAAATATAAGCTTAGAAATAAAATAAATTTATAATAAAAAAAATAATAATTAAAATTAACTATTGCAACAAAATAACTAAAACATTAATTAAAATTAAATAAAACATATTAAAACTAAAACTAATTCAAACTACTAATAAAAACTATAATCAGGGGTGCACATAAGTTTTTTGGCCTGGTTCTCATAGGAATACCTGGAGATTTGTTTTGGTCCTCAGACTACACATAGTGTGACGCATTAAATATAACTCTAAAAAAAATAAATTATTAATAGTGATAATAATATCATCAGACTTTTGGATGTAGTTAAAAAAAAAAAAGACAAAATAATAAAGTGCGGTAATACAACTATATTTTAAAATAAAAAAGGAGTACAAAATAAAAAATACAATTATTTTATAGTAAACTTAAAAATAAAATAATAATATTTACTTTTTTATACGAATTTCATCATTTTCAAACCTAAATTAGCATTATTTTATTTTGACGGGTTGTCAGGTTTTTGCATTGTGCTTTGAAAACGGCAGCAAATAGCCTAGAAATATGCTTTCCACTTATGTGCACAATAATACTAAGACAACATTGCTTTGAAGTGTTTGCGAACTTGTAAACATCTGTTTCCCAGCGAAACTGAAAAAGCCAACCAATCAGATTGCAGCGTGCACATCCAATAATACACACTTAAAAAACACGTGTACAAACACCTTGAATATCTGCAGCGCGATGTAGGACAGCACTCCTCTCTTACGAGTGTGTTTCTGCATGAGCGCCAGCAGGAATGAGCACGTTAGTTCAGGGTCACTGGGGTCGTCGTCCTCCTCCAGCAGGGTCAGATTGTACTGAGGAGGGCCTACAAACACAGTCACTGTGAGTATAATACAATAACTAGTTCTTTTGAAGCAGTATAATATTTGTGTATGTGACGCTCATGCACCTTGATAAGGAATCCATTTTCCATGATGAGGTGTACATTTCCAAGGCTTTTTCACTGTGCTCACACTCAGCGTGTCTTCGGTCAGGTGACAAACCTCTAGCATTTCAAAGTTCTGGCAGAAATCTGCCAGAGACATCCTGAGGGCAAGAGAGAGAAGACGATGAAGCTGCATCTAAACCAGTCAGGGACAAGCCTGAATATGAATCAGCCAATCAGCAACGAGAAAAGAATGCCTCACCAGAATTCCCCATCATCAAGCTGGTTTCTCTGCACACGCTGCTGCTCTTCAGCGCTCACCATATTCCACTCCATCCTAAACACACACATTACACACATTCTTAAAGCACAAACTCAAAAACACAAAGAAATACACTCAAATACACACCTGGCTAAACATTTTCTTGGCTATCTAATCAAAGAAATATCATGGATTTCTATTGTTTCATAAAAAGCAAACGTTTTGCAGTTTATCTAATATGTAATATTTACATAATTTGTGAATTTTTGAAATAGATAAATAAACACATACATACTGTATATGTTTATAAATTGATCAGAATTGACAGTAAAGACATTCATAATATTGCATAAGATTACTAAAAGTAAATAAACTAAAGATTTAATACTGCGTTGTCACCTGAGTGATCCACAGCTGTGTTTTTTTGTTCAGTGATAGTTGTTCATGAGTCCCTTCTTTGTCCTAAACAGTTAAACTGCCTGCTGCTCTTCAGAAAAATCCCTGAGGTCCCACAATTTTTTGGTTTTTCAGCATTTTTGTGTGTTTGAACCCTTTCCAACAATGACTGTATGATTCTGAGATGCATCTTTTCACACTGAGAACAACTGAGGGACTCATATGCGACTATTACAGAAGGTTCAAACGCTCACTGATGCTTTAGAAGGTAAAACGATGCATTAAGAGCCGGGGGGTGAAAACTTTTGAACAGAATGAAGATGTGCACATTTTTCTTATTTTGCCTAAATATTGTATTTTTCCATTTAGTACTGCCCTTCAGAAGCTACAGAAGATATTTCCACGTTTCCTTCTTAATGCGTTGTGTTTCCTTCTGGAGCATCAGTGAGTGTTTGAACCTTCTGTAATAGTTGCATATGAGCCGCTCAGTTGTCCTCAGTGTGAAAAGATGCATCTCAAAATCATACAGACATTGTTGGAAAGGGTTCAAATACACATAAATGCTGAAAAACCAAAGAATTTGTTGGATCTGAAGAATTTTTCTGAAGAACAGCAGACAGTTTAACTGTTCAGGACAAACAAGTGACCCATGAACAACTATCACTAAACAAAAAACACAGCTGAGGATCATTCAGGTAATAACACAGTATTAAGAATCAAGTAAATCCAAACTTTCAAAAAGGGTCATTTTTATAAATTCTTATTATTATAATTCTTATAGTATTATTTTCTCTTGTGGACTTTATGTAAATGTCTTTTATGTGAAATATCTTATTCAGATAATACTAAATAAAAAATAAAATGCATTTTGTATGATCCTTCTTATTTTGATAATTAACATTTTGCAGATTCTGCAAGGTGTATGTAAACTTTTGACTTGAAATGATATATTCAACAGTGTTTTATACCCTTTTTTGTCACTCCAAGGCCCCTCCCATTCAGTATTACCCCATGGGTTCCTAATTCGCACCAGCTCAACCGGACCGGTCGTAGTTTTGATCTGAAACACACGTAAACCAAGCTCAGTCTGAAGAGCAGTGATGTTTGCTGGACTTGCTTGTGTTTCTCTCTTTCAGATGTTTGTGGTGTATTCTGACCTTACGTCCTTTAGAGGGCGCTGAAACCAAATCCAACAGCTTTCTAAATATAATAAGTAACTTTTGAGAGCTTGATGAATGAATGATGTTCAAAATAGGGTTTAAAAGACTATTAATATATTAATAAACAATTTACCTGTACTAACATGTATAGTATTCACTGAGAACAAAATCTGAACTATATAATATGGCAATATCATGTACTGTGGAGCTGCTTAACAGCTCAAACTAAATTTGCTTCAGAATTGATCAAATTTACAAAATGAACACTGAATATTTTTCTGTTTATTACTTTAAAGCCACTCTGAAACAATCTGCACTGTATAAAACGCTATATAAAAATATTTATAATTTTTTTCTGGTACATTTTAGGTGGACATTTATCTAATGTTATTTTGCTACTTATTTCAGAATGTTCACAGAACATTCAAAACTAACATTCCCATAATATTTGCAAAATTCTAAAATGGAATGTTCGTTTAACATTCAAAAAATGTTCCCTTAGCAACAACAACAAAGTTTTGGAATGTTCTGGCAATGTTCTCTTAAAGCTATCAACAAACATTCTTATAGTAAATTTAATAGAAACTTTGTTTAAAGTTACCTGGTTCTCAGATGTTATCATGAAAACATATATTGTTCAAGAAACTTTTTTCCTGTTTTTTTGTTTTTTGGAGGGGAACTATCCCTTTAAAGGAAACGTTAGCAAAACGTTCCTAGAACATCATTTTTTGTCATCTGGGAGGATTTTGTTATCATATAGTATGATTTGGGATGCACTGTTTCTGATCTTGCACACTATTTCAGATTGACAGCAATACTGTAAATACAGCTTTCTCAGAAATACTAGCGATGTGCCATTCTGTTGTTATTTAAGCTGATGGCGCCCTCTGGTGGAATTCAACAGTTGGTTTAACAGACAGACAATGAAAGAGAAAGACAGAGAGAAAAAACACCAAATTTAACATTTCCCCCTCACCGTCTCCAAACCCGTCACAGAATAGGCATGACCGAACACAATCCCCAACTCATTCGTCTTCTCAGGAGATCCCTGCACAAAAACAAAGACACAAGACAACAGATTACCTTTACAAAACAACACCTGTCAAAAGAAAACACTTTCCTGGAACTCAAGAAAGATCATCTTTCATAGAAGAGCACAAACAAAGAGGGAAGAACACATGTACACACACGAGACTCTCACATCGATAATGATCGCAACAATTTCATTTAGAACATTACAGAATGTTATAGATCTGGGCTGTTAAATGAAAGGTTGCAGGTTCGAACCTGCAAGTTTATGATCAGTGAGCTTTAACTAATGTTCCCTGAAGCAGAAAACAGAACTTACTACACCTGTAATTTAATATGCTGCTGTCACAGACACAAATTCCAGCAGTTTTTTTTAAAGGAAATTAATACTTTTATCCGGCAAAGACATGTATCAAAAAGTATGTATCAAATGTAAAAGTGATTGTAAACACATCTATAATGTTACAAAATAATAAATGCTGTTCTTTTGAACTTTGAACTCTGCAGAATTTGGAGTGTACAGTACCGATTTCATTATATGAAAAAGAGCAGCATGAACATTCTACTGAACGTCTTCTTTTGTGTTCCACAAGTCATACAACAGGTTTGGAATGACATGAGGGAACTGCAGTTTTTGGGTGAACTATTTCTTTAAATGAGCCATGTGAAGAGTGCATACCCTTGAGTTACCACAGTTGATCAGAGCTCCTTTCTGCAGCAGCGAGCCCAGGAAAGAGCCCAGCATTCGATGGTCAGGCGGCACCGTGAAAACCTCTGTAACCCCACCGGTCATATCTGCCATCGCCTCATGAGGCAAACCCAGGTTCAGAGCGTTATAACCACCTTTCAGCCTGAGAGAAAGATGGAAAAGACAATCTGAACAACAGAAAACAAGCAAAAATAAGGCCATGGACGTGAATGGGTGCCGTCAGAATGAGAGCCCAAACAACTGATAAAAACATCACAATAATCCACAAGTAATCCACACCACTCTAGTCCATCAATTAACATCATGAGAAGCCAAAAGTTGCATGTTTGTAAGAATCAAATCCATCATTTAGACGATTCTGGCTAAAATACAAGTCCATAATCCATAGTAACACTTCCTCCAATGAAAAAGCCATCTGGCCTGAATCAGGAGAGAAATCTGCACAGATCAATCACTGTTTACAAGACGGTCCAAAACAGCTCTAAACAACTATTTGGGTGGACTTTAATGTGAGAAACAACAGGAGATTTTTTTTTTTTTTTTTTACATAAGGAGGCATTGAGGATTAGATGTATTTTGGCCCAAAGTGACGGCTAAGGCCATGTCCACACTAATACGTTTTCGTTTGAAAACGCGTCTTTTTCTCTCCATTTTGGAGAGTTTTTACACTGAGACAGTGTTTTTGGTCAAGGAAAACGCTTTTTGAAAACGCTTTCCAAAGTGGATAAATTTGAAAACGCTGTTTTCGCGTTGCAGTGTGGACTGTGAAAACAGAGGCTTTTTGAAAATGATGACGCATGTTTAGTCATGTGACGCATATTGTACCAATAGATATCTATGTTTATACCGGTAATTGTGGCTGTTATGTGCTATTCACTTTCACACTGCTGCTGAAGACATATTTGTACACTCTTCATATTACAGTCCTAAAAAGATGACAGAAAATGTACTCAACAGTTGCTGTCCTGACTCCTGCAACTAAACGTGAGGGCAGCTGCTTTTTAGATCAAACATAAGAGTGCGCAACATGGAGGCATCAGTGAATGATGAGATATTTCTGTAAATAAAACGATCCTGCCAAGAACTTATTACGTCTGTTCCATCTGTATCATCTTAGTGAGTTTTTACGCATGCGCAGTATGGCGAATTTAACGTTTTCCTACATTTCAGTGCGGATGAGAAACATTTGGAAAACGCTTGAAAACGCTAGTGTGGACGGAGAGCTTTTAAACCGAAAACTCAGTTTTCAAATGTATCTGGATTAATGTAGACGTAGCCTAAAAGTTACAAATGCCTTAATGATGTTTTTATTTCTTACAAACATGCAGCTTTTCGCTTCACAAGATGTTAATTGATGGACTGGAGTGGTGTGGATTGCTTGTGGATTATTGTGATATCTTTATCAGCTGTTTGGACTCTCATTCTGACGGCACCCATTCACTGTAGAGGATCCATTGGTGAACAAGTGATGTAATGCTATATTTTTCCTAATTTGTAAAAGGAACAAACTCATCTCTTGGATGGCCTGAGGGTATGCAAATTTTCATTTTTGGGTGCTATTCAGGCATTTTTATGCATTCAAATATTCCACTAACTTGGCATAAGCTTTTTCCAGTAGAGCGCTCCAGAATTCATTTCTGTTTGTGGAGAACAGATATATCAGCTGACCGTTTTTTGTGGGCAAGCGGTCATCGATTTGCACCTCAGTCCACTCACCATACTGCCAAAACTACAAACAGAGAGACACTGTTAAAACCATCGCAACCACGTCATTCTGTATGGTAGCACACGGTACTAACCCGAAAATTGAAGCAGCCGTTGTATCCCTCCTGAAAGCTTTGGCCTGGGGGAATGACGCGTTGCAGAAGAGAAGGGTAGAGAGAGAGAGACGCCACTGCTGACAAGAACCAGCAGTCATCTGAGAGAGAGAGTTAAAGCATGTTACTCCCGTTAAAACATGTTTTCGGTCTAATTAGCTTATAAGAGATGATGTTAATGGTATGTGGTGAAATAAATTGGTTCTGCTACACTGGTTCTTATCTGTTTTTACTTCAGGGCTTTCAAAGTTACAACATTAAATTGAGATCCAACACAAAATCAAACATAAGTACACAAAAATATTGAAAATCAAACATTTTGAATTGTTTGATTGCAAAAGTTTGGAATAATTAAGATTTTTAATGTTTTTGAACATTAAAGTCTCTTCTGCTCACCAAGGTTGCATTTATTTGATCAAAAATGCAGTAAAATCAGCAATACTGTGAAATATTATCAGTTTTCTATTTTAATATGTCTTTTTATGTCACCTTTGGTCAATTTATTGCATTCTGGCTAAATAAAACTATTTCTTCTTTCTTTTACCTCAAATCTTAACTCAAACTTTTGTTTGTTATTGTATCACAAAAATATTAGGCAGCACAGCTGTTTTCAACATTGATAATACTCAAAAATGTTTTTGAGCATAATGATTTCTGAGGGATCATGTGACTCTGAACACTGGAGTAATGATGTTGAACATTTTTTACTGCATTTTTTAAAAAATATATCCAGTTTTGGTGAGCATAAGAGACGTTTTGTCATTTTTAACAGATTCTGGGTCATTTTTATTCATCTTTTTGAGGATCAGGGCATCATGCAACCTGCCCATTTTTGCATTTGCCTAATTTGATGAGCTTCTACCAAGTGACAATTCAATGTGCACCAAAATTCTATAGAGTTTGATTGGATGCACGACCTCTGACCTTAAAAACAAAAGATCATCCCCATACGACAACCACCGCTTTATACCAAACATTGAAGCTATTTGATGCCAGCATACTCCTTTCATGAAGCACAAATAGTGTGTTATACGAGAACACGCAAAAGCCTGCAGCACCTGTATTATTCTCAGTGTGCTTTCTTATTTAAATGGTTCAGCTTTAAATTCTCACACAGAGCTCCCTGGCAGACGTCCATACGTGTGGCTCCATCTGCAATAAATTCAGGAAACGGACAGATCTCCTGGAAAAGAGAGGAGAAATGCATTAATTCACTTTAGGATTAATAAATATTTAGGAACAGGAATAATTACCAAAAAATCTTTCGATTTTTTTATATTCACTGACTTAAAGAATCTATTCTGACTTAAGAACTGAGTAGTTGAAAAGTTCCGGAGAACTGCAATAGAAAGATTACAGTCAAGGAACATAATTTCAAACATTCCATTTCTACACCGTTTCCTCCTTTGGGCAGCATGTGGCAACTGTGCTGTGACAAGCCTGGACAGTTCTTCATTGGAATACCCAAAAACCTCAAATTATATAAAACACCCTCTCAGTTTCACGCAGTTTGCTTTTACACTTGGAATAACTAAAATTTCACAAAAATATGAAGCAGCACAACTGTCTACAACATTAGTAATAATCAGAAATGTTTCTTAAGCAGCAAATCAGCACATTAGAATGATTTCTGAAGGATCATGTGACACTGTGGACTGGAGTAATGATGCTGAAAATTCAGCTTTGCATCACAGGAATAAATTACATTTTACAATATATTCACATAGAAAACAGTTATTTTAAATAATATTTCATATTTTTACAGTTCTTACTGTATTTTTGATCAAATAAATGCAGCCTGAATTAAATATATACTCATAACTATGCACTAGTGTGACAGTTAAAGACATCAGATATTTTAAATCCTATTATTAAATATTTGAAATCCTATTATTAAAGACCTTTAATGTATTCTTTAATGTATATTTAATGTACTTTTTTTTACAGCATCTAAACCCTAAACAGCAATAAAAGACCTACAACAAATGTTAAATGCATTATGATATCAGAATAATGTTGCATTATGAAGTATTTGGACACTTAAGTCACAGTTAAACTGTTTGAATGTCATTGCATTGTATGTCTTTAAACATTACAAGCTTTATTTATACAAATATTAGCTTCTACACCAACTCTGCAAAACTATATATCAGGCGTTAAAATATATGACATGCTTTGACATTTCGTTTGCATTCCAATGGCACTGAAAGAGTTTGAGCATGACTTATAAGTGCCAAAATATTTTTTTTATTAATGCATGACAAAGCATTGTGTCCAAATATAATGTGTAAATTATAATATTGGTCAAACCCCCAAACAGCCGGTATTAATCCATCTAACAGGGCTCCCACAACTTTCACTAACGTTTTTAACTTTCTGACATTTTAAAAAGTCCATATGATGTTATTTATACTTGATGAACATTCTAAGAAATGTTTTGTAACCTTATATCACTGTCATGTGCCTGGTCTTTGTCTTCTGTATTCGTGTTTAAGGACTTTTATTTTGTAGTTTTTGTGTCTTATTGTTCCCTGCTTCCCTGTACCTCTGTTCCCTTGTTTGTTGCCATGGATCTTCATTGAACCACACCCACTCCCTCATCAGTTACCCCGGTTACCAATTAGATCATTACCTCACCCTGTGTATAAATAGTCCTTGTCTTTCCCCTGTATTTTGTCAGTTGTTTAATGTCTGTGATGGTTGCTCCCTGTTCTTGCCTGGATTCTAAGGGTTCCCCGTTCTGGATAATTTGTTGTTTTCTTTGGATGTACAATAAACTCTTGCACATAGATCCTCGTCTCATCTCCGCTTCGTTACAGAACAACTGACCAACTATGGATCTAGCAGGAGTTTATCGCGACCCTCTGAGCACTCTTTGCTCAATTTTTCAAAACGGCCGACCGATCGAATATTATGTGGAGGAGTTCCTTTATTACAGCCAGCTAGTGCCTGGAGATGACACCAAAATAAAGGACTGTTTCTGGAGTGGACTCGATCCAGAGGTTAGTTTAAACTTACCGGATGAGGACCCCAGCTGGACCCTGTCACAGTATATAGACTTTGTTTTGCTGTTCTGTGAATCCCCTTTTTCTGTTAAGGAAGTAGAAAGGGTAATTCACAGCATGGTCGCCACTCCTGAGTCTCCTTGCAAGATGGCCGCCAGCCCAGACCCACTGCACAAGATGGCCGCCACGCCAGAGCCAGTCGCAAAGATGGCCGCCACGCCAGAGCCTGTCGCAAAGATGGCCGCCACGCCAGAGCCTGTCGCAAAGATGGCCGCCACGCCAGAGCCTGTCGCAAAGATGGCCGCCACGCCAGAGCCTGTCGCAAAGATGGCCGCCACGCCAGAGCCTGTCGCAAAGATGGCCGCCACGCCAGAGCCTGTCGCAAAGATGGCCGCCACGCCAGAGCCTGTCGCAAAGATGGCCGCCACGCCAGAGCCTGTCGCAAAGATGGCCGTCACGCCAGAGCCTGTCGCAAAGATGGCCGCCACGCCAAAGCCAGTCCACAAGATGGTCGCTGTCTCCAAGTCACGCCACATGATGACCCACGTGTTGGACTCACCCCTAATGGCTGTACGGACAGCTAAGATGGCGCTCCCTCTTGTTGCGGCAGCTACCCCTGATTCAAGTCAAGCTACAGGGCCGAGTCAAGCTACAGCAGCTGTTCCCCACGAGTCAAGCCAAGTCAATGTTGTTCCCGAGTCAAGCCATGTTGTTCCCGAGTCAAGCCATGTTGTTCCCGAGTCAAGCCATGTTGTTCCCGAGTCAAGCCATGTTGTTCCCGAGTCAAGCCATGTTGTTCCCGAGTCAAGCCATGTTGTTCCCGAGTCAAGCCACGTTACAGCAGATCTTCACAAGCCAAGTGACGTTATCGCTGCTGCTCTTCCCTTAATGGCAGTGGCCATGTGGTGTGTGTGGGCTACACACTGTGCTCCTGAGGTCACGCCTGTTCACAGGTCAGCCTCTGAGCTCTCGTCTGATCACAAGCCTGCACCAGAGCTCTCGTCTGGTCTCAAGTCTGCCCCAGAGGCCCCGTCTGGTCTCAAGTCTGCTCCAGAGGCCTTCCCCGTCGGAGAAGCTGCGCCAATGCCTCCAGAGGTGTCGGCGCCAGCCGTAGAACCTCTTACGGGGGGCGTTAACCACCAAACTCTCTGCTTCTCCCTTTTCCCTGTCTACATCCTCTGTCACTGTTCTCCCCAGGTCCCAGTCGATGACGCAGCCTCCTGTTCCGCCCGGAGGGCTGCTCCGCCTCCTGTTCCGCCCGGAGGGCTGCTCCGCCTCCTGTTCCGCCCGGAGGGCTGCTCCGCCTCCTGTTCCGCCCCGGAGGGCTGCTCCGCCTCCTGTTCCGCCCGGAGGGTTGCTCCGCCTCCTGTTCCGCCCTGGAGGGCTGCTGCGCCTTCTCCCTCTATTCTGTCTGCCTCCTCTGTCCCTGCTCTCCCCAGGTCCCAGAGCGTGATGCAGATTCCTGTTCCGCCCCGCAGGGCTGCGCCTCCTGCGCCTCCTGCTCCGCCTCCTGCTCCGCCTCCTGTTCCGCCTCCTGTTCCGCCTGGGAGGGCTGTTGTGCCTCCGGCTCTGCCCTTGGGGGCTCTAGTGTCGCTGGCTCTGCCTCCGGCTCCGACCTGGAGGGCTGTAGCGCCGTCTGTTCTGCCTCCGGCTCCGCCCTGGAGGGCTCTAGTGCCACCTGTTCTGCCTCCGGCT
>NC_066883.1:35016456-35054245 GCF_022985175.1 Labeo rohita | reverse complement strand
GCAGGGCACAGAGTTGATCAACCAGATCTTTGGTGACATCTTTGGAGGTGAGACTGTGAAGACAATTGTCAACATAGAAGGACTTTTCAATCACCTCTCTCACCTGATCTCCTGGTTGACTGTGGTCCAGCACATGCTTTTGCAGAGCGAACGTGGCACAACAGGGACTGCAAGTAGTCCCAAAGGGAAGGACCTGCCACTGGTACACATCTGGTGCTTGTTCTAAAGTTATGTCCCTCCACAGGAACCGGAGTAAAGGTTCGTCATCAGGGAGCAGCCTCACCTGATGAAACATCCCACGAATGTCACTGCTTAAAGGGGTCATCGGATGCCCATTTTGCACAAGTTGATATGATTCTTTAGGGTCTTAATGAAAAGTCTCTAATATACTTTGATTAAAAATTCTCAATGGTTTTGTAAAACAACACCCTTTTTACCTTGTCAAAATCAGCTCTGCAAAAATCATCTCATTCTAAGGGGTTGTTCCTTTAAATGCAAATGAGCTCTGCTCACCCCGCCCCTCTCTACTTTCTGTGGAAAAGACGGTGTTGTTTACATTTAGCCGCTAAACTTCCTAACTATCATGTTATAAGGAAAGGCGATCGCAAAGATTCATAAAAAACCCCTTATACTCACTTCTGCTGTAAGTGAAGGTGGCTCATGAATGATTCACGCGAACATAGACGGATATATGTAGATTGGGAAGTGCATTCCCTTCACAAACAAACGTAATCTACTGCATCTTCAGCGGCTCAGATGTCAGGAGTAAATGACGACCACTATGTTCATTATTACATCCAGCAACACAACACCTCAATCGCTCAATCGGAGATATTCTTGTCTAACTTACATCCCTGCTCCGGCATCGAAACAAAGAGGGCGGACTGTGACGGCTGATTCAAGGTAAATTGCTCATGTCAATCAACTATCGCGGGAGCGGCCTCTGTCGGTGTGACGCCACAACGACAGGCATCTGAGAATGGCTCGATTTGAAAAAGGGGATATTATTTTTACTGATTAATTAAAAACTGCTGCATGGATTTTTATCATTATAGGGTAGATTTGTACATACACTGCCAACACACATTAATGTTCAAACAGCATGAAAAAGTGAACTTAGCATCCGATGACCCCTTTAAGGCTGTGGAATGTTCACGGAAGCACAGTAACACTGCCAACAGGGTGGAACTTAAGGTGGGACCTGGAAGAAGCAGCTCGTTCAAGTTTTGGCCCTCATACTGGAATGAGCAGTTGTAAACGACCCAATTCTTGCCGTTGTGTGTGACCATATGGTGAGGGATATACCATGATTCCTGTGATCTCTCTGCTTCGCATGGTTGCAGTTTCTCCATATAGCCAGCCTTTCAGTCTCAATTTTCTAAGCACAGGCCTGATCAGGGTTCTTCACCAGGTTTCACTCAATGCTTCTTAGCTGCGGCAGAACAGCTTCTTTTGGCATGTGCAAAATTGGCATGTGTTGTATGCGAAGGAGCTGTGTCGCATAACGCATGACACCTTCCACATTAACTCTCACCGTTTTCTCTTGTAAGAGGTTGATGGCCTCTTGAGCAAGTTTAGACCGCGTCACTACTTTCTCACTGCGGTACTATGGAACAAAAATAATGCCAAAAGTATTTGAAATAAAAAGCTTGTTGAATTACACAACTGGGAAAAAAAATGCATTGCAATTAACAGTGCTTACATTTTAATGCATTGTATTTTCAGGGGTTGCATTTTTGTGCGCTGCATTTTAACATGGTTGTATATTTAAGTAGTGAATATTTCAAATCGGAAACATTTCACCAACTTTTTCATTGTTAAAAATTCAATAATTAATATTCACCTCACAAAGTCCATTTCCAAAATATTCAGTTTGTTTAATAATTCCAACAATAACATTCGTCAGACAATTTTCGGTTAATTTTATTTCACTTTACAAATTCGTTTCCGAAAATTCAGTGGTTCAAATTCGACAGCTCTTAGCAGCGCACATCCGGGAACTGCAGGAAAAGCAGTAGAGTACCGGTAGAAGATCGCCATCTGCTGTTAGACGTCCTCACCAGCGGGTGGTGATAGCGGCTGTAAACGGCTTCATCAACAGGCCTGTGCAAAGCGGATATGTGCCAAGATGGACCAAGCGGTGAGTATTAAATACCAATTAAGACATAAAACCGAACTTTACTTCTTCAATTGCCTATAGTAATATGTCATTTCTTTTTACCTCGTGTAAACATGATCTTCTTTCACTGTAACGTTAAAGGTGATATAACGCAATAAATGTAACACATCACATCCAGTTTTCCTGTAGTTGGCAGTTATGTTACGTTTTAGAGAAACCAACGTAATTCGCAGAGAACGACTTGTCTTTGCTATTGACTTTTATTTGCAACAAAAATGTGCACTACAAAAATGTTTTGTTGTGTTATATATATATATATATATATATATATATATATATATATTTTTTTTTTTTTTTTTTTTTTTTTTCCCAGAAAACAAAACAATAGACTACTTGTTGCTTGTCTACTAAAAACTTCTCGATTTAAGAATCTTATGCTACAGTATTTGGACTGGAAACACAACAAAACATTTTTGTAGTGCACATTTAGCAGATGGCGATCTTCTACCGGTACTCTACTGCTTTTCCTGCAGTTCCCGGATGTGCGCTGCTAAGAGCTGTCGAATTTGAACCACTGAATTTTCGGAAACGAATTTGTAAAGTGAAATAAAATTAACCGAAAATTGTCTGACGAATGTTATTGTTGGAATTATTAAACAAACTGAATATTTTGGAAATGGACTTTGTGAGGTGAATATTAATTATTGAATTTTTAACAATGAAAAAGTTGGTGAAATGTTTCCGATTGAAATATTCACTACTTCCCACTGAGCAAAAGTACGTCCAAACGACGTCATTTCAACGTCTTTGTCGGACGTTGAAATGACGTCCCCTGAAGAGCCAGAATGAAAGTTTTTACAACGTCTTTTCATGACGTCTTCTGGACGTCCAATAGTGACGTTCACAGGACGTCTCTAGAAGGTTAAAATTTAGTTCAGATCTGGTCATTATGGACGTATTTTCAACGTCTTAGAAGGTCAACTGCAGTCTCATTTAGATGTCATTTATACTGTTTCTGGACATAATATATACACTCTTAGGCTGCATTCAAGTAAAAATCATGTTTATTTTATTATAATTTTTTATTTGTACTTGTAAATAAACTTACAGACACAGTGTACAAAAACCATGAAAACATTTAAATTTTAACTTAAAATAAATATTAATTGTAATGGATGAGTAAAAGTACGTCCAAACGACGTCATTTCAACGTCTTTGTCAGACGTTGAAATGACGTCCCCTGAAGAGCCAGAATGAAAGTTTTTACAACGTCTTTTTATGACGTCTTCTGGACGTCCAATATTGACATTCACAGGACACCTCTAGAAGGTTAAAATTTAGTTTAGATCTGGTCACTGTGGACGTATTTTCAGTGGATAACAACTGTAACAAATAACATACAAACATACATTACATACATTATGTTCACCTGTTGGAGCTGAACTGAGGGGGAAAAAAACGTCTAATTCTGACACAAGAGAAGTTTAAAACCTTCTGTACATACTAAAAAAACAGTTTAGCAGTTTCAGTATCATATTAAATAAGTTTGTGATAGGCTTAATTTAAAATAAATATTGCTTGTAATGAATGGCTCGTTTTGTCGATGCCCATGTTAATGAATCAGAGGGTAAATGTGAACGCAGAAAGAACAACACAAACAATCTTTTCAACCACATTATAATCATTATTGCTGTGTAACAGACATTTAAGTAACAGAAGTACTGGGATTAAAGTTTATAGTTAGGGTATAAACACTTATTTTCTACAGTAGCGATCAAAACGAAACTATCTTGTATGTATAGTAACGCTTAACCTCTTCCGCCAGGAGGTGGCGACAATTGCCCATTTAAAAAAAGTATGTCATTGAATCATTCATTCAGGAAATTTCAATAGTCAAACAAGTCTTAATGAAGTGAGACACTGACTCCCTTCATTAAATGTTTTTATTATTATTATTTTGTTTAAATGAATATGTTTTTAAAAGTCTTAAGCAGTGAATAGTTTGTCAGAACCACTAGTAAATTGTTATTTTGTTTAGTTTTCCAATCTTTTTTCTCTAGAATCGTGATCTCCAATTTATTAAAAACAAGTGGGATTTGCAATTTATCCAGAATCGTGAAGCTCTTGTTTAAATGTTGTTTATTACTGCATATTATTCCATTAAAATGGAAGTTTAATTTCATAAAGTTCAAAATACACCTAAATGTTTTTTGCATTTTGTCTTTTTCAGTTGAATAAAAGACTATTTTCCCTATATTTTAATCATTGAGGATTTCTTAAGAAAAGTTTAAAATTCTCGTCTCGTTCTCGTGAACCCAGTCTCATGTCGTCTGGGATAAGTGGGATAAGTGTCTCATCACACCTAATAATATATATATATATATATATATATATATATATATATATATATACATACATATATGTATGTGTATATATGTTCTGAATGGCAATTAATTTAAATTATTTGGAAAAGTAAATTACATGTTTACATTGTTTATAATGTTTGTTAAGTTTATTAACATTTGTTTTATTTATTATTTTAAAATGTGCCTTATACACCAATGCAACTTATGCATGTTTTTTTCCTGACCTGGTGTAAAGTCTGGAAAATATGGTAAATTAGGCCTATATTGTGCTGTATTATTACACAGTTCATATAAAATAGGGACAATTTGCACCAATAAAACAATTATATTATGTTCATTATACTCCTATCCACATTAACTTTAGCCTTAAACACTGTTATATTTATGAGGGGGTCCTTGGAAAATCTTCTTCCCTGCAAGAGGTCCCTGGCTCCAAAAACCCATGTGCTAGTGCACAGGCCTCCATATACAGCAGAGAGTCTGGTGTGGGAGGTGGAACTTCTGTCCAGGTTGACAAAACATCTCATCTCGTCTTCATGAACTGCCCTGAAAACAACATTGAAATATAAACGATTATTATTATTATAACTACAAATATAGCTTCACAATGCTCATTATGACCTCTTTGGTAAACATATGATCAGAAAAAACTGCCAGACTAATATATTTAGTCTTTAGTGAATTTACTGAAAATTCAGTAAAAAAACTTTAGAAGTCTATTTTACTACAAGAACACACACTTAACACAAGATAAAGTTTTGAAAATCTTACATTATTGTGAAGTTACGTGTTTTAGTGACTAATTTAGACAATTAAAAGGGATCAACATAAATTTACCTCAGACTGTAACTTCACTGACCACTTTACTCGCAAATTAACCAACAGGGAGATACAAAAATTACAAAAAGTTGAATTTGAAATCGTCATAACACAGAACAAAATACATCTAAAGTGAAATTTAACATTAGATTGACAAAACGACGAATAAAGGTACATTTATATAGCTTACCTTCGGCTTAGCACCCGTCCGTGTCTCAGATGACCGTTAGAGACCGTTACTGTTTAAATTTCCAAATAGCTGCGTTGCGTTGTGAAGGCTGTTCGTTGGTCAAGTTGGGTCCCATCCTCTGTAGGCTTTATAAAGTGTCCTTAACGTAAAGTTAAATAAATTACACGACGGATCTATCGTGGTGGTTATATCTTAAGTCTTTGGTAATACACAATATCAATATCTTCCGTCTTCGCGGCTGCTTGCGCCATCACGTTTACGTCACTACGTTAATGCCCCTCACGCAAGCGCACGTTTAAATATAGATCTATTTATTAAATTAAATTTAAATGTATTTATTAAATATATTATTATTATTAAAATATATAATAAATAATAATATTGTGTTAATATTCTGTATTATTATTCAATATTTAAATATATTTATCTATTATATTTAAATCTCTTTACATCTATTTAACTTAAACTTTAACTTAACTTAATCACACACACATAGATGTAAGCGGCAGTTTCTGTCAATGTCCTAGTGAAAAATACTACACATAAAAAAAAAATAATAATAATAATATTAATAATATTAATAAAATAATTAAATGGCCGCATTATGTTACTGACATGATGTTTTTATACAAATATTACACTGTTTTAACACGTAAATGTTTTATAAAAATGATATTTACATTTTTTTTTAAGTCAGAACTTTGTCATGTTTAATTGTATAAAAAGTTCTTAAGTCGATTTCCTGAACCTGTTCTGCACGTTATACAGACGTCCAGGAAAACCCCTTAATAGACGTTCAAATTTTGAACTGCATATCTACGTCCAAGGGACGTCGTAGTCCGACGTCCAGATACTGTACTGGATTTGCACGTCGTGTAGAAGTACAAATATGGTCCTGGACCGACCGACGCAATATAGACGTGATCTGCACGTCGGGTGGACGTCTCATGTTTGTTGGGTTAAATATAGAACCATGTTAAAATGCAGCGCACAAAAATGCAACCCCTGAAAATACAATGCATTAAAATGTAAGCACTGTTAATTGCAATGCATTTTTTTCCCAGTTGTGTAATTCAACAAGCTTTTTATTTCAAATACTTTTGGCATTATTTTTGTTCCATATGGTACGGAATTACATCCATCTGCCATAGCTTTACCAGATGGGCAAACAGATCAGCATTGGGAAATATGGCAGTGAAGAGGCATTGGTGAGTGCTGAGCCCACGCTTGATCTAGTGTATAGGGCCTTGTATAGTTCAGCCTAGTCGAGTTCGAAGTGTAGTAGGTCCACCTGGAGGGCCTAGGCGAACAGGCTCAATTGGGGTAACAAGGTGTGGACAATCTGAGCAAATTAGCAGTACAGGCTGTACTCTCTCTATTTGCTGCAAGGGCAATCCAGCTAAATGTTTGTACATCTTCTGGAGGGATGCAACGGGGTGAGTTTGCTCAGCGAGACCAGGCCTTTCGGCCGTGAAGGCACCTTGAATGGGGAATTTCTTGTGTCGGTTAGTGACAGGAGACACAGTGAATGAGACTGCCGCCCCATGAAGAACCTGTTGGTCCTGCCTCACCGTCCGCAGTATAAGGTCCTCAGGCTGCCCCTTCAGATTTAACTGCTGTGCTGCTGTGTGAAGCAGTATGGTCCTCTCCAACCCATCGTCCAACAGAGCATATGCCTCAATAGATTTGTCTCCGTTGGTGATGATGACTTTGCTCACCTTTAGGAGAACCCGCATTGCGGCTGTAGACTGGGCGATCCACATACAGGATGTCCTTGGTGGTGTTAACCAGACAGGAGTTCTCCCTAGTGTCTGTTTCAGTTTCGTCAGCTACAGTCCGTTCATTTACATCATGCAGTATAAGGAGGTGCTTCCTATGGTACATCTTACACAGGGATTCCAGGTTGCATTTTGAGGCATGATGACTCCGTCCGCAGCACCAGCATTGATTGTTCTTACGGATCCAACATTCCTTCTGTTCCTTTGTGAGCTCTTTGAAATTAGCACACCCATTCAGGAAATGATTGGAATTGTCACAGTAGGGATAATATGCACGCAATCTCCCTTTGAATCTGGCAGATTTAGTTGTTACCTCTGGAGCGGGTGCTTGGATTTCACACCCAGTGATGGGTTTCTCTGTTCCTAGCAAGATGGAGGTTGGTTTCTTTAAAGCCCTTGTGTCACGGCGGTCCTGCCTTCTCCTACTGCTGGGTTCTGGTGGGAGACCTGTCATCCTGGAGCCATCATCTTGTACTTGGAGCTTGTACTCCAGCCAGTTAGAGAAATCAAGAAGAGTTGGTATGGTTACCCTCAGTGGGTGAATGTATCTCTTGAAGCTAGTTCTCAGCTCATGAGGGAGTTTACTCTGAAGTCAGGACACATGCGACCCACAGTCTAGTTCAACAGTTCCTTCAGGTCCCAGCTGTTCCAGCATGCACACTAGGGAACGCACACGTAGCGCAAACAGCTTAAAAGCCTTCACTTCTCCAGTTCTGATGTTTGGGCCATCCATAACTTCAGCAATGTTCTGCAGGACCTTGGCGTAGCTTCAGGCTGACCATTAGGTATTGATGAAATGGTGCAGTCCCTCACCTGCTCTGTTATCTGCCTGATCTGCGCAGAGGGGTACTGGTGGAAGTCTCTGCTTTGTGTGGTGGGCGCTGGCTACGGCATGTTTCTGGCTCATGGAATTGAGGAGCTGGTACGGGAGGCACTGATTTGCATGGGGTGGCCACGGTGGTAGCTAACTTCTGGATCTCTTGTTTCATGACGGCATTCTCTGCTTTAAGACCTTGCGACGCGCTTAAAATCTCTGGCAGTTGTCGAATGCAGCTGCGAAGCTCATCATTCTCCCTCTGTAAGTCTCCCCTTGTATCTCGCCATTCATCCAGTAGCACCAGTTCACTGGTGGGTGAACGCTGACTTATGGGTGTAGAGACACGAGACTCATGCTCTGAAGACAGTGGAGGATCTTCAGCCTTAGCTTCATCATCACTGGAACATGCAGGTTGCTGGGATCTCCTTTCAGATCCAGGCCTTTGCACTTCAAAGTCTGCTAGGTATGCAGGTGGCTTTACATGTCGTCTGGGGCGTACAACTGGAGGCTCTGGCTCTGGATGGGATGTCATTTCTCTGCAGTAATTCGAGCTCCGGCTCGAAGGACCACTTGTAATTGAGGTTTCAAATTTTAATACTGATTCGGGTAGATTCAAACCCCTGCAGACAGTCGGTCAGAACTGTATAATGACATCTAACTTGATGAATTCACCCCAGATTCTAGAATCTCAGTAAAGCATTTACTGATGGTAAAAACTGTGGTTCTAGAACAGAATACAAGAATAATCTTACATGAGTAAATTATTAAATAACATGTACAAACAATTATCATGCAATAACAATCCTTTCGAGTATAAATTAAAATACAAATTAAGGCAACACTTCTACTATGCATCTCTATTTTCCGCGGCGACTCTTATAGCGGGAATCACAGCTGTGTCAAGCACAAATGTACGGTGGCCGAGAGAGCTTAACACGCTGAAACTTAAGAAAACACATGCAAACAGAAAAAAACAACAACAACAAATTAAGAAAACATCTTCATCAGTTTGACAATACAGGCGCTGTAAATCCTCGCAACGCAAACACAAATACGGAAACGCGCTGCAAATTCTCACAACACAACCAAACACAGAAACTCGCTGCAAATAGCACGGACCACAACGGAAATGTTTCAGGGGGACCTCAAAAAGTGACGAAACCAGCTGGGACTTTAATTTTGACCTGATTTTAACCATTAATAAAGCATTGCAGTTCTTTTTTCGTGAACTTTGAACCTTATATTTATTTGCATATATTTATTTATTTATATATTTATTTGCAATTAAGTTAATAACGTTTCACAGTTAAGTGTGTAATTCGTCAGATTAGTCTAATAATATCCAAAACAACAATGAATCGTATGATCAGGATGTTAAACAAAACATGTTACATAAATAAGTTTGCCCACTGGCAGATGAGCCAGCAGCAGAATTTTTTTATATGTATATGTTCTATATTCATAAATTTATGTAACATAATTTATGTAACATATTCTACATTAAAATACATTTAGAATTAACAATGACTGCTGTACAAAGAGTAATAAACAAACAAACAAAAAAAAAACATTAGGGTACCTAATGCAGAGAATAGGCTTTTGGCTAGTGATGGGAAGTTCGGATCATTTTACCGACTCGGTCCTTTGAGTCTCGTTCAGCAAAATGAACGAATCTTTTTTTCGAGTCATTTCGTTCATTTTGTTCATTTTAGCAAAATATAATTAAAATGTTACGTTTTACTTCCCTAACACATCTACTGCTTACACAAACATTGATCACACTACAAACAAAACAAAACTATAATGCTATAAGAAACAGAAAATATTAATTCATTGTTTACCTGGGTCTTTAGTCTATGATTCGCTCACCTCACCTCTTATCTGACAAGTTTTCGGGTTTGAGTCGTTCGTTCATCACCTGACAGCCCAATTAGCTAACCAACACAGCCTGAGCCGGAAAGAGAATTGATTAGTTCATTTCTCGAGTCCTCGGGTTTGAGTCGTTCGTTCATCACGTGACAGCCCCATAAGGTGAACGAACGACTCTAAAACAGGTGAACTAATTCCAGTACAGAACCTAATAGGATGTTGCGCATGCGCGACTGAACGAATCACTCCCCCGAGACGACTCGTTCGTCCCGAGTCACATTAAAGGTTCGTTCAAAATGAACGAATCGTTCAAGAACGACCCATCACTACTTTTGGCCATAGTCGGTGTTCTGCAACACCGGTGACGTCACTTGCCCACCGCGGCACCAACCACCACCGTCGTTTTATTTTTATTTTTTTTATATAGAAATAAATTATAATTTAGTTCAGCTGGAGAACAGAACAGATTTTATTTATCAGCCAGCAGAGTGACGAGCTGACCGACAAGTATGGGATGATATTAGACTCAAAACGATTAATAGATGCACGCACAATTATCCATGTACTGGATCAATTTTATGCATGTATCTTACAATCCACAAACAAATGCATTTCAATTTGAGTCTGTGGAATTCGGGATTAAATGATTGTGCAGCGATTTGTACAAATAAAGACATGTTTGCACATAAAAATGTTCTGTTCTGCATTAATGTATTATAAATTTCTCATGCAAAAAGGAATCCGTGCATTTGTGGATCAGGTGACACGCGTGCATTTATTGAGGTCTTGCTCGAGTCAATCTTGTTCAGTTCATTTGGATTTTGAGACTTCATTTTCGCAGTTTACAGCATTTCACGACGCACACACACACAACTACCAATGAACAAGGCCCAGTGCAATTCATTAACGTGTACGCGATTCGAAATTTGCGTCACTACACTAATGTGAAAAATGTTATAATTTGCATTAAAGGATCACAGTTTGTGCATGTGGCGATTAAAATCATTTGTGGATCAGACGACATGCATGCATTCATTCACATCTCTTCTGAATCGATTCTATTTGATTCATTTGAATTTTGAGACTTTCGTTCCGCCCTTTTAGTCTTGCCCAATCCACACACACACAGCTCACGATCCACACGCAGCTGAGCCTAAGAAAATCGGCGACCACTAGATGGCACTATAGCCACAGTCACACGTGCGCATTCCATTGTGTCCGCTTTAATGAATGCCCCCCCACACACACAAACCCCGCCTATGATTTTCATGATATTTTACTTTGTTTTCAAAACCCCTCTTTTTCTGCTGAACAGGTTTATACTATAAATCTCTTAATTATCTTAGCAAAGATTTATATTCACAAGTCAAAAGTAAGTCAGAAGAAACCATTATATATTACATTTTGTAACACTGATCTTAAAATTTACCTTGAAACCCTCTCTAATATGAGATCTCAAAATAAGCTCATAAAAACAAAACAAATTAAAAAAAAAAGCCTTTCAAATTTATGTAACTGCCCTGGAATTTACTTTTTTTTTGTTTTTAGTTTTTCTTTTGGTATGTTTGTGTTCATTTTGTGTGTTTTCTCTTTCTGCTGTTATTTATTTATTTATTTATTTTTGCAGTTGAATTTGAATTTTGATATGTGCAATGTTGCCTTGTTTTTTGTTTGATGATGAAACTGAATTAAAAAAAAAAATAATTATAATAATCAGGTCCCAGCTGGGTTCGTCACTTTTTGAGGTCCCCCTGAAACATTTCCATTGTGGTGCGTGCTATTTGCAGAGCATTTGTGTGTTTGCAGCGTGTTTCTGTGTTTGGTTGTGTTGTGGGAATTTGCAGCGCGTTTCCGTATTCATGTTTGCATTGGGAGGATTTGCAGCGCCTGTGTTGTCAAACTGATGAAGATGTTTTCTTAATTTGTTGTCATGAGCTCTCTCGGCCACCGTACAAATGGCTTAAGAAATGTTATATTAAATAATCGAGCAAATACAAGTAAATTGACTACCCCAAACTTTAGTAAATCACACTGTAGGATTTATTTAAATACTCTCCTTCTGTAAATGTTGGGTCTGAAAGGGAAACTCCTACAAATGCATATGGAATAAGGTCAGCTGCTAAAATACCTGTCAACACTTTTTCATTGCTAAATTGCCACTGTGTGCACCTTAGTAAAGCTTGACAGTGGTTTAATGCCAAAACTGGATTTGTACTGTAAATCTGGCCCAGGTGAACTTGGGCTGTACATTAAAATGTCCTAAATACTTCTCTTAATCTGATGTTCATAGAAAAAGAAAAAACTGCATAAAGGAGAATCTTCCAAAACTCAGCCATGTGCCTGTGAAGAGATACTATTCAGGGGATCAGCTAATTCTTTCCAGTGGTGGAAACACTGGCCGCTGGTACAGTTTGTAAAGTTTTGTATACTTAGTACTACTTTTTTTGGCCCAGTATTTGTGGTGTACAAGATTATAGATTCCTGTTTATTCTTGGTAAATACTAACCTACATATTTCCTACATATAGTTCCTACATATTTTAGTGCAAATGTATCATCACATGTTATTGTGTTTCTGTTTGTTCATCATGTTTAAATGTTATATGTCATATGTCCCTGTAATAAGTATTTTTAATAATAGTTAAGTAGGTATATTTTATTTTTACAGCTGTGAAATCCTCAAATTGTCTAGATCCAATCTGAAGAATAAGTTTCAGTGTCTGTATGAAGGAATAACAAAGCAGGGAAATCCAACACTCCTGAATGAGATCTACACAGAGCTCTACATCACAGAGAGTGAGAGTGGAGAGATCAGTAATGAGCATGAGGTGAGACAGATTGAGACACAATCCAGGAGAGCAGCAACAGAGGACACACCGATCAAATGCAGTGACATCTTTACACCTTCACCTGGACAAGACAAACCCATCAGAACTGTGCTGACAAAGGGAGTCGCTGGCATTGGAAAAACAGTCTCTGTGCAGAAGTTCATCCTGGACTGGGCTGAAGGGAAAGAGAATCAGGACGTCCAGCTCATATTTCCACTTCCTTTCAGAGAGCTCAATCTGATGAAGGACAAAACACTCAGTCTTGTAGATCTTCTTCATGTCTTTTTTCCAGAAACAAAAAAAATTGAAATGGATTATGACAAATATAAAGTGTTGTTCATTTTTGATGGTCTGGATGAGTGTCGTCTTCCATTACATTTTAAAAGGAATAAGACTCTGTGGGATGCAAACAAAAAGAAATCAGTGGACGTGCTGCTGACGAACCTCATTGTGGGGAATCTGCTTCCCTCTGCTCTCATCTGGATCACCTCCAGACCAGCAGCAGCTGATCTCATCCCCTCTGAGTGTGTCCATCGAGTGACAGAGGTACGAGGCTTCAATGATCCACAGAAGGAGGAATACTTCAGGAAGAGAATCAGTGGTCAGCGTCTGGCTAATAGAATCATCTCACACCTGAAGTCATCAAGGAGCCTCTACATCATGTGCCACATCCCAGTGTTCTGCTGGATCTCAGCCACTGTTCTAGAGAAGATGTTGATTCAAGCAGAGAGTGGAGAGATTCCCAAGACTCTCACTCAAATGTACACACACTTCCTGATCCTTCAGACCAACATCAAACATGAGAAGGACTATGAGAAGAACGTGACAGATGAAGACATAATCCTCAAACTGGGGAAACTGGCTTTTCAGCAGCTTGTGAAAGGTAACCTGATCTTCTATGAGGAAGATCTGAGAGAGTGTGGCATTGATGTGACAGAAGCATCAGTGTACTCAGGATTGTGCACTCAGATCTTCAGAGAGGAGTTTGGCTTGTATCAGGGAAAAGTCTTCAGCTTTGTTCATCTGAGCATTCAGGAACATCTAGCAGCTCTATATGTGCACCTCTCCTTCACCAACTACAGCTCAAGGGTTTTCTCTAGTGTGTTCTCTGACCTCTCAATGTTTTTCATATATACTTTATCTGAGCTGCATCAGAGAGCTGTGAATGAGGCTCTACAGAGTAAAAATGGACATCTGGATCTTTTCCTGCGGTTTCTTCTGGGTTTGTCAGTGGAGTCTCATCAGATTCTCCTACAAGAACTAATGAAACAGAGAAGAAGCAGCTCTGACAGCAATAAAGAAACAGTTGATTACATCAAGATGAAGATCAGAACCATTGACTCTCCCGAGAAATCCATCAATCTGTTCCACTGTCTGAATGAACTGGGTGATCATTCACTAGTGGAGGAAATACAACAGTACCTGACATCTGGACAAATAAGTAACGCCCAACTCTCTTCATCTCAGTGGTTGGCTTTAGTTTTTGTGTTGTTGACATCAGAAAAGCTGGATGAGTTTAGGCTGAATCCATTTGTTGGAACAAAAAATAAAGCTGATCATGTTCTTCAGAAGTTGTTGCCTGTGATTAAAGAATCTAGAAGAGCTGAGTAAGTATCACTACAGACAATCGGTAGACTGTTGAATATGAAAATAATGAATATGAAGTATGATATCTCATCAAGCTGCACTCCTGCAGATGTCATACTGTTCTTTATTTTAGTATCCAGTGAAACTCTATTCAAAGCCATGTATCTAATTTGTATTTGCATGAGTACAAATATGTAAATAATATGTAAATTAAGAGAAATACATAATACAGAACATAAATAAAAATTCATACATTTAAAAAAACTTAATTTAACTTGCTGTGATCAAAAACACATATAAATACTTGCAATGTTTATCGAAAACACCACTTCTAATTGGTGACGTATGCAGGACTTCTTCAGTCATTTAGTGTACTTAAACCCCACTCCTGCAAAATTCCATTCATCTGCCTCAACTTTTGATTGCAACACTTTCATATCAAAATCCAATCAACAACTAATATATTTCAACATCCCATCCAACATGTTTTCTTTTTTGATAATCTTTCACAATTCTAATCACAATATTGAAAAAATAATAATAATAATAATAATAATAATAATAATAAATTGTCACTACTTAAGTTTCATTTCCAGTTTTTGTTAATCTGATCTGTGGGTTTTGAACTGAGAAAGTGAAGAGTGTGTCATTATGTTTTTTTACAGGTTGAATAACTGTCACAAATGAAGGTTGTGTTGCTCTGGTTTCAGCTCTGAGCTCAAACCCCTCACACCTGAGAGAACTGAATCTGTCTGAGAATAAAATAGGAGACTCTGGCGTACTAAGTCTCTCTTCTGGATTCGAGAGTCCTCACTGTAACCTGGAGATACTCAGGTGAGAATCACACATGGTCTGGTACTCAGATAATTTTATTTAATTATGAGCCGTTAATTAAATACACAGTTAAAAATTAAAGTTACGAAAGTTACTCAATCAAGAGCAGCAAGAGATTTTCTCTTTTGTTGTTAATTAGCATTAAAGGAATAGTTTACCTAAAAATGAAAATTAAGTTATCATTTACTCACCCTAGTGTTGTTATAATGCCGTATGCCTTTCTTTGTTTATTGGACCACAGAAGGATATTTTTCATTTTATTTAAATGTCCTGCATTTGTTTGTCAATATAATGGCAGTGTATGGCGATCAGCGTTGTTTTCACCCGAAGCGCACACACGCAGAGAGAGAGGCGCGATTCAGACAATTTGTATTCTGTTAAGCACAGTCGGTTATGCCTTAACTGAATGTAAACAGCTGAGAAAGAAATGGATGAAAGGGATGTTTTAGGTCCATGCATTTGGTCTTAAAGGGGTCATGTCTTTGTTTTTATTTTGTATTGTTCTCTGAAGTCCACTTATAATGTTATCAAAAATTTAACATAAAAAAACATCATAATTTAGAAGTATTTAAAATATTTTCTGTCCTGTTTTTACCCCCCCTCTTCAGAACGCTCCGCCTGAATAGGCGTGGCGGATTGTAGCAGATTAAAGGCCACTGATATTATTGACAGCATACATTCCTCATCGATGGACTCTGCTGTGATTTAGGTCAAAAATATGCGTATAAATAACTCAAAACGTATCAAACAATCTGTAAGAAGAGACAAAGCAATAGTGACCTTGTAATAAAAACAGTTACTCACACTTGTGTCACTATTACATCATAGAGTAGAACATTCTACAATCTGTTGTTTTGGCAGACTGCCTTCAATATGTGACCCTGGACCACAAAAGTTTGTTAGGATAGGACAATATTTGGCCGAGATACAACTATTTGAATATATGGAATTTGAGGGTTTATTACCAATAAAAAATAAAGTTTTGATATATTTACAGTACAACTTCATGGAACGTGATTTTTAGCATAAAAGAAAAATCTATAATTTTGACCCAGTGTATTTTTGGCTATTGCTATATACCCAAGCGACTTAAGACTGGTTTTGTGGTCCAGGGTCACATGTAAGCTGTTTTTAGACTAATGCGAAAGTTTTGAGTTTTGAAACTTGGGTGTTTTTATAGTACAGTGACCTCTTATGTGTCAAAAGATCAAGGGAATTTGGTTTTTCAGTTCATGACTCCTTTAATACCTGCTTTTGTCTGCTAATTAAACAACATCACAGCTTTGACAAAGATGAATCATTATTTAACTTGTGCTATTTTACACTAAATTAATTCATTTCTGCACCTGAATACTACTGTTACTGACTTTATTTATATCTGTGTTGTGTTGTATTCATCTTTGCTTGGAATTTGTGTAATTGTTCTTGTTTTATTACTGACTTTATTAGTTAAGCTAGTAGTTTTTGCTGTGGTATAGAAGTACATGAAATCCATGCAGTGGTTTTTAATTAATCTGTAAAAATAATATCCCTAAAATAAAATCCGAGCCATTCTCAGATGCCTGTCGTTGTTGCATCACACCCACAGAGGCTGCTCCCACGATAGTTGACTGACATGAGCGTCTTACCTCAGATCAGTGGCAACAGTCCAACCTCCATGTTTTGATGCTGGAGCAGGGATGTAAGTTAGACAAGAATTGAGCGACTGAGGTGTTGTGTTGCCGGATGTAATAATGAACGTAGTGGTCGTCATTTACTCCCGACATCTGAGTTGCCGAAGATGAAGTGGATTAACTTACACGTTTGTTTGTGAAGGGAATGCGCCTCCCGATCTACATATATCCGTCTATGTTTGCGCAAATCATTCGTGATCCAGCTTCACTTACAGCAGAAGTGAGTATAAGGGTTTTTTTTATGAATCTTTGCGATCGCCTTTCCTAATAATGTGGAAGTTAGCAAGTTTAGTGGCTAAACGCGTCTAAATGCGGCTAAAGTAAACAGACTCATCAATCCACAGAGAGAAGAGAGGGGCGGGGCGAGCAGAGCTCATTTGCATTAAAAGAAGCCTTAACCAGAATGGGATGATTTTTGCAGAGCTGATTTTGACAAGGTAAAAAGGGTGTTGTTTTACACTACCATTGAGAATTTTTAACCAATGTATATTATAGACTTTTTTTCATTAAGACCCTAATAAATCATATCAACTTGTGGAAAATGGGTATCCGATGACCCCTTTAAAGTAAGTTTTCAGTATTAAATGAAAAACAAACTTTTATTTTTGCTGATCCGAAAAACAGTCTGATCTGTGACTCCAAATCAGCGATATGACCCGGACTGTGAGTTTTGTAATCTGTTGCACCACTACAGCTGACAGATGAATGTGATATCTTGCTGTAGTGACAAGCACAATAGAGTCTTTTAATAGAGTCTCATGAACGCAGTTGTGCAGAGTCAGAGACCAATGGCCAAAGTCAGGATATTCGTTAAATACCATGTTAAATTTCTTTGTGTTTCTCACTTTTGTGGTCCGAAAAAGAAAGAAGGGAATATGGCATTAGAACAACACAAAGCTCAATAAATGATAACTTAATATTTTGGGGTAAAATATCCCTTTAAGAGGTACTTTTGAGAGCATAATATTCAAACATTTTACCTCACACTAATCAAACTTTGCGTCACAGATGAAATTTTGATTTCTTTTTGATCCTGAACCAACCAATCCACTTTGTGATTAAAAACTAATTTAAATAGATTTGTGCATGAGCAATGACATTTTTATTTAATTTTATAAACATTTTGTGACCTCATAATGTTTAATCAAAATGTCATAACTGGATCTTTTGGTGAAAACACCACTTCTCTTTGGTAACATATGCAGGACTTCTCCAGTCATTTAGTCTGCTTAAACCCCACTCCTGCAAAGAGAGAGTAAAGAGTATGTCATTGTACTTTACAGGTTGGCTTGTTGTGGTCTTACAGAAAAAGGTTGTGCTGCTCTGGATTCAATTCTGAAATCAAACCCCTCACATCTGAGAGAACTTAATCTGACTGAGAATAAACTAGGAGATTCTGGTGTGGTGCGTCTCTCTTCTGGACTCAAGAATCCTCATTGTAAATTGGAGATACTCAGGTGAGAATCACACATCCAGTACTCAGATAAACCTTCCCAACACTGATCACAATATTGTTATTTTAAGTAAGGTTTTTATGATATCGAAAGTTTTAATAACATTAAATGTAATAGTTCTCATCATGAATTTCAATATTAAAAAAAATGCCCCGGCTGAGATCAGGGAACTAGTGCTGTGTTGATACCCTTATGGGGAAACTCCTGTTTACTCTTATACTGAAGCCTGATTTGTTCATGTTCGTGTAGCGTGAAGAAATGGCGCTTAAGTCGCAGAAAGGGGAGGGGCCAACTGCTATATAAGTCGGCTCTGAGTGCCATTTAGTCAGAATTTTTAACCCTAAGGAGTTGACAGTTGCGCTGGCACTTGTTTTTTCTTATCAGTGCGAAAGACACTAAAACACTCAATCGATTTTGGTCACACAAATGTGTTATACATCATTTGATACTGTTAAGTGTCTACTTTTATTTGTGTACACTCAGAATAACAACAAAACTTTGTGCTTCTGTATTTCTGTCTCCGCAAACTTTTTAAAAAAAATTTTTCACAAAAATGAACCAAAACTCAGCGAATACTTGACACACAATATCTATCTATGACAATATCTATCCCTTGAATATCTATGGAACGCCTGAACTGTCTACTTTAAAATAAAGTCATGTCAAAACCAAATATTCTGTGATAAAGTAATCTGGATGAAACCAACAAGAGGTACAGTCAGAGTCAGCGCCAGGTGTGCGATATATACATATATAGTCTGCAATAATACTGTAATTGTTGTTTTAACAATGTGCAATTTGACATTATTAAGTATATCGCGAAAAGCAAACAAAACACACCTACAGAGTGCGCGCATACATTATGTGATGAAGTCTAGTAAGTTAGGTTCTTTCAGTGCATGATTCAGTCTATTAAAATGCATTTAGAATGCATATAATTCAAGATATGCAGGCAGAAAATGCATATATTTATCATTTCATAAAGTCAGCATGATTACAAATGTGATATTGATTTTATACAACAGTTTAATAAACAAGAAATTAATATTAAGAGATTTACATTTTAGAAAGCATATTTCCTGTTTTTGCTCTATTTCGACAACAGAAATAATTCCAAACACAGCCACAGCACCGTTTTGCATCTCAACGTGACGGTGTTTCGTTCCTGAATTATTCAACTGGTTAAATGATTCATTTCAGTTGCAATGACTCACTTAACAGTGACTTTCTACCATATACTGGCAGTTTTAATTTTACATTCAAAGTATCTTTTTATTTTTTAAATAATTTCAAACATTGTTTTCAACATTATGTTTAAAATATCAGAACATTATTTATTATTTATTTTTTGTAACTGCAGGTTAAAGTATTCTATGTCCCTCTAATATGCATTAAGCGGTGTGTAAATACATCTAAATGCCACTTCAATATCCCAACTAAAAAACATTATGATGCCCATTCACATATCGAACTGTAAACAAACCTGCGCACCACTACTACTACTACTATTAGAATAATGGATTCACACAGATAGTGTTTTGGCTGTTAAAACATGAGGCACAGGTCAGTGGGGCATGTTCCAGGCCGTTACGTCATGTACAAGATAACGGAGAAAACCACTTTCACTAAAATTCTGCCTAATAATTAATAATAATTAATTTATAATTTATACCGTGCATTGATTTTCACGTGTATGTATCAGAGAATTATTACGGAGGCAGCTGCCGTTAATGAAAGAATTTGCAGCTTTACTCTACAATTCCTGTTCTTCAATAAGGTGGGAACCAGACCCGTTATAAATCCAAATATACTGGATTGAATTAAATTAATAGAAAAGTGTACAGTAGTACACTGTAAAAAAACAATTTGTTGAGTCAACTTAAAATAATTTGTAACCTGGCTGCCTTAAAATTTTAAGTTTTCAAGTTTATTAAACCTGAAATGTGTAAAGCAGCTGGATTACTTACCCATCTGTTAAGTTTAGCAAACACAAATATCTAAGATGTTACTTAGTACAACTTAACATTTCAAGTTGACTAAACTTATTTTAGTTGACTGAACTTAAAATTTTAAGGCAGCAGGGTAACAAATTATTTTAAGCTGATTCAACAAATTGTGTTTTTTATTTTTTACAGTGTAGCAGTAATAAAATATGTTTGTGGTTGCTCATGTTGAACCACTGGTCTAGGTGATGAGGTCGTCACTTCACATTTTCGGTGTTTTCCTTGATAAAACCAACTTCCCTGTCTGCTCCACATTGCGAGTGAAATAAAACTTCTTACTCTGAGAAAAAAAGTTTAGGAGTCCACAGCACATAAATATTGCTATAAATCAATATGATGTTATAAAATACGTATTTCAAATGATATAATACATCTAGTGGTTCCCTGTTAAAAGCGACCTCTGCATCAGCGCTGCATAGCAATTCAAACTTGTGAGAAATGTTTAGGCTCGTTTAGGCGCATACAGCATATACATATAACTATAAAGTAATATTATCTTATATAATACATAATGTAAATGAAGTAAAATGCTTACTTTTGGTGTTTTCCTTGATAAAACCAACTTCCCCGTCTGCTCCGTATTATGAGTGAAAGAAAATATGTGACCCTGGACCACAAAACCAGTCATAAGGGTCAATTTTTCCAAATTGAAATTTATACATCTTCTGTAAGCTAAATAAGCTTTCCACTGATGTATGGTTTGCTATGATAGAACAGTATTTGGCCGAGATACAACTATTTGAAAATCGGAAATCTGAGAGTGCAAAAAAAAATCTAAATATTGAGAAAATCACCTTTAAAGTTATCCAAATAAAGTTCTTAACATTGCATATTACTAATCTAAAATTAAGTTTTGATATAAGAATTTTACAAAATATCTTCATGGAACATGATCTTTACTTAATATCCTAATGATTTTTGGCATAAAACAAAAATCAATAATTTTGACCCATACAATGTATTTTTGGCTATTGCTACAAATATACCCCAGCGACTTAAGACTGGTTTTGTGGTCCAGGGTCACATATCTCTGAGAAAAAGTTGAGGAGTACACAACACATAAATATCACTATTAATGTGATGTTATAAAATACATATTTTAAATGAGGTAAAACACTTTCTTCTTATGTTTCCCTGTTAAAAGTGACCTCCTTGTCAGCACTGCAAAGCAATTCAAATCTGTGAGAAACGTCTAGGCGCTCACAGCATAACATTGCAAATATCATCATAAAGTAATATTATCTTATAAATACATATTGCAATTGAGGTAAAACACTTACTTTCGGTGTTTTCATTGATAAAAGCAACTTATACTCTGAATTGCAAGTGAAAGAAAATATCTCTCTAAGAAAAAGTTTAGAAGTACACAGCACTTTCATCTGTTCCACATCGCAAGTGGAAAAAAATGTCTTATAAAACAATATATATATTAAAAAAAAACGCTCAACAGTGTTATTCTCTGTATTTACACCGGCCAGAGGGCGCTGTTTACACTAGCTAGCGTTTATCCTCTAAAATTCAACACCACAAGTTTAACTCTTTACTCTAAAAGTCCAGTGTGCGACTGCCTTTCAGCAGTGCGACAAGAAAACAGTGCAGCGAGAGTGACTGATAAATGCATCATCACACAATCGGTCTGTGCACAAAAGCAACAAATGTAATGTGTGTTTAATGTAAGCCAACACATGACAGTGCTCACAGCAAAACAAATTAATGACAGACACCTCATGACAAACAAACAGTGTTCATAAATAATATTATTAAATATTATTATATATTAATGTCCTCACATTATCTGCGGCTTCTATCATGATGTGAATAATAGCTAGTTAGTTTATCAGCAAATATATATATTTTTTTCCGAAAGATTCCCACAGTGGGTGGAACTTGTCTTAAAGTTAGTGATAACAAGGCCCACCCATTTAGAGGATATGATTGGTAAATTTTTCTGTCATTTAAAATTACTCTCCCGTTTACTTTCTATTGCTTGGCCCTCTGTAGGGCTGCATGATAAATCGCAGGCGCGTTTAGTCAGTAAAGCCGGTACTGTGATTAGTCACGTGCGTTCAGCTGGAGCCACAATACACAGTTAATCACTGACAAGCTAAGCAAAATCGCACTCATAATCGAATGCGATTCATCTGATTATGATTATGATTATTATGCGATTGTGAGCGTGATTTTGCGTAGCTTGTCAGTGATTTACGGCCCTGTGTATTAATTGCCGCTCCAGCTAAACGCATGTGATGGAGATTTACTAATCACAGAACCGGCTTTACTGACTAAATGCGCATGATAATCATATGCAATTTATAGTGCAGCTCTAGCCCTCTGTAATTTCATAGCTGGACCACCAAACATAGAGCTGCAAGTGCTAGGTGGAAACATTCAAATAAGGAGAAAATTATTATTGAAAAATAATATAAAAAATGTGTTAATTAAAAAAAAATACAGAGGGCCTAGAGGGCCCTGACGGTTCCCCAACGGCACATGAGCGTAACTGCAAAATCTTTACTGGTTGACAAATTTATACAGATTTCCTGTCTAACAGTAATAAACCACCACTACTTTCAGCTACAACAAATTCTCCTTTGGTAAAACATGAGCAGATTACGTGGGTTAATCAACAAATATGTGATTGAACATGAAAAGTTAGAAATTCACTTTTCTGAATCCAAAATATGTCATTAGTACAATTGGTGCAGATTGGTACAAAATTTTAACAAATACAAATGCAATCACAGCCTGTCACACACCAAAATGTGTATATTGTTTTACATGCTTAGTAATGATCTGATCTGAGAGAGTGAAGAGTGTATCATTGTTTTCTACAGGTTGAGTGATTGTGGTGTCAGAGATCACGGTTGTGAAGCTCTGGCTTCAGCTCTAAGCTCAAACTCCTCACACCTGAGAGAACTGGATCTGTCTGAGAATAAACTAGGAGATTCTGGTGTGAAGTTTCTCTCGTCTGGACTCATAAATCCTCACTGTAAACTGGAGATACTCAGGTGAGAATCACACCTGATCTGGTACTAAAATAAATTGTGTATTTTTTTTTTAAGAGATAGGGAAGCAGTTGTTAGAGAGAAAGGGGGGTTAAGATCATAAAGCACCAGGAGTATCCCAGGATACAAGCTCAGGTCACTGTTTGTCAGAATGCTGCTCACAAAGTTATGAACTACAAGTTATCTTTTAGTGAAGCAGAAGCAGATTATATAGAAAAAATATGTGATTCAAAAAATTTAAAATTACCATGATTGGTGCAGATCTAAATTTTGAGCGATGGGGGAAGGTGGGAAGAGGCCAAAACTTACAAAAGTTTAACAAATACAAAAATACATCACTGTGTGTGACGTTTTGCACGTGTCACATCGTGATATGTATATATTGCCATTATTATGTTACATGCATAGTAACAATCTGATGTGAGAGAGTGAAGAGTGTATCATTGTTTTCTACAGGTTGAGTGATTGTGGTGTCACAGACAAGGGTTGTGATGCTCTGACTTCAGCTCTAAAATCAAACCTGAGAGAACTGGATCTGTCATGGAATAAAGTAGGAGATTCTGGTGTGGCATTTCTCTCTTCTGGACTTGTGAATCCTCATTGTAAATTGGAAATACTCAGGTAAGAATCACACATGGTCTGGTACTCAGATAAATTGTCTCTCAGTGTAGATGAGAAAGTGGACTTGGGATCAGAAAGCACTATGAGCTGCCTGGGATATGAACTCAGGTCGCTGTGTGCTGAAATGCTGCTCACGAAGCTACACAGTTGTGCGATATAAAAAAAAAACAGTTTAATGAGTATCATGAAGACACAATTATTAGCCCCCCCTCTATGAAAATTATTTTTCAAATATTTCCCAAGTGATTTAACAGAGCAAGCAAATTTTAACAGTATTTCTTCTTATATTTTTCATCTGGAGAAAGCCTGGAATATTATTACCTGGAATAAAATAATATTATTTACCTGGAATAAAATAATTATTTAAAAAAAACTGCTAAGGTCAGTATTATTAGGCTGCTTAAGAAAGTATCTTTTTGATTGGTGACGGAACAAACCACTGTTGTCCAATGACTTGCCTAACTAACCTAACTTGCCTAATTAAACAAAAATTAATCCTTTAAGCCTTTAAATGGCACTGTAAGCTGATTATTAGTATCTTACAAACAACTAGTGAAATATGTACTGTCAAAAAAAAGTAATAAAAAATAGTTTAGACCTGAGAAGAAGAATGCTCACAGAGAAGGAGAAGCATATACATGTTTATCTCAGCTTTATTAAGTGTCAAGAATTGGCATGGGAAGTATTTTCAAGAAATTTGAAGAGACCCACACTGTTAAGAACAGAGGCAGGAAGTGAAAGATTTCTAAAGCTTTGGAAAGAAAACCAGTGAGAGAGGTTTCTACCCAAGAACAACTGTTAAGACACTAGTGAATGATTTAGCGGAGTTTGGGACTCATGACTCAACGAAGACTCACTAGAGGCCTGCACACTAGAGGCCCACAAAAACTCCACTTCTGAAGAAGAGACACCTCCAAGCTAGGCTGATGTTTAAAGGACAACCAGGAAAAAAATATGCATACTAGAAACGTGTCCTTTGGTTAGATGTGACAAAACTAGAGTTCTTTGGCTACAGAGATGTTGCCTATGTTTGGAGAAAGGAGGAGTATAATGCTGTGGGGATGTTTCAGTGCGTTTGGCACTGGAATCTCATCAGGAAGATTTCGAAAGGAAGGAGAAAGGAAGACTTTGAGAAGATTTTAAAAGGCAACTTCGGCAGTCTGCAGCAAAACTTGGTTTGGGTTGACATTTTGTTTTCCAGCATGATAACAACCCAAAGCGTACCTCATTTCTGGTGAAGAACTACTTCCAAATGAGCAAAGTGAACATCCTTGACTGGCCTGCACTGTGAGTACACTGAAGACCAGAGTCCATGCCAGGAGACCGACAATTCTGGAGGAGCTTGAGAGATTTGCTAAGGAAGAATGAGCTGTGACTGGGCAGAGACGTGTCTGAAACTTGTTGAGAACTACAACAAATGACTAAAAGCTGTTGTCAAGCAAAACAGCAACACCACTGACTACGAACATCAGGGGACTAATAATTTTGACCTGTAGACTTTTTAGAAATTTTGTTTCACTTCAAACTACCTAAATAAACTACTATGTTTAGAAATTCTCACTTGGGAATTATCTGAAAAAAATGAAAAATGTCATAGGGGCTAATAATTTTGTGTTCAACTATATATATATATATATATATATATATATATATATATATATATCACGGTGCATTCACGAAAGTGAAAACGCAAACGATGATGCAAAATTTGCAATTGCATTTGGATTATATCACAGTTTATGTGTCCACATATCATTAACGCAATTGAAAATACAATTTGCAATTCATTTGAAAATTGTCCTGAAAATTCTTCCATAACTGTGCGTATATTAGATCCATGTCACACAGTGTGACTTGCAATGATTTTATAGGATTGCTAAAATAGAAGGCTGTAGAAGGCTTAAGCAGATTGTGTCTTCTGAATGCAAAATATAAAAAGTTTAACAAATACAAATGCAAAAAGCATGTCACATACCATGATGTGTATATATTACCATTTTTATGTTTATTATTATGCTTAGTAATGATGTGATCTGAGAGAGTGATGAGTGTGTCATTGTTTTCTACAGGTTGAGTGACTGTGGTGTCACAGATGAAGGTTGTGTTGCTCTAGCTTCAGCTCTGAGCTCAAACTCCCCACACCTGAAAGAACTGAAACTGTCTGCGAATAAACTAGGAGATTCTGGTGTGATGCATCTCTCTTCTGGATTAATGAATCCTTACTGTGAATTGGAGATTCTGTGGTGAGAATCATACTCATGGTCTGTTACTACAGTTCTCTTAAACTATTCTGTCTTGACAAATGAGGAATATGTGAGCCCACAAATGGATTAAACCATATGTCTGCTTTGTATTCTGTCTTACGGTCTGACTATATGAGCGTTTATTAGTAACTTTTACTAGTCACACCATGTGTTTGTAGGCTTCAGAAATACCTGCATTTATTTGATCCAAAGTGCAGCAAAAACAAATTTTAAAATATTTTTACTATTTAAAATATCTTGTTTCTATTTGAATACATTTTAAAATGTAATTTATTCCTGTGATTTTAAAGCTGAATTTTTATTATCATTACTCCAGTCACATGATCCTTCAGAAATCATTCTAATATTCTGATTTGCTGCTCCAAAAACATTATTATTATTATTATTATTATTATTGTTGTTGAAAACAAAAAATTAGTATTATTTATGTCATTTACGCTGAGTTTATGTATAGTCCTCAGGTAGTGTGCATGCGCTCTAGAGTTGTTTACATCTTCAGTGGCAGCAAGTGCGCAGCAGGGATGCTCAAGTGAAGAGTTCATGCAGTTTAACGCACACACATACTTTGTATACGTTTGTACTGGACATTCATTTCTACTCATTAGTTTAAGACATTGATCATGATATTGTTTGTTACATTTATCTCCACTGAACAGTAATTTCAAATAAGCTTTATTAACATTGTATTGTGTTTTGTATATATTTATAGCCATACATATGTTTGTATTATATATTTTCAGAACCACACATCTATGCACATTTAATAAAACCAGTTTGGACTATATGAGTGAGATGACATTGTTCTGACTGGACAAACTGTAGCCTTTACTGCAACCCGGACTAGCAATAAAAAAAATCTGTCTGAGTGAAAATTCGCAAGATTTTTCAGACACTGAAGACTGGAGTAATGATGTTGAAAATTCAGCTTTGATTACAAGAAAAAATTACATTTTAAAATTCAAATAAAATGCAAATATTTTAAATAGTTAAAAAATAATTCACAATATTACAGCTTTTGCTGTATTTTTGATCAAATAAATGCAGGCTTAATGAGCAGAAGAGACTTCTTAAAAAACATAAAAAAATAAATAAAAAAGGAATGGTAGTGTATACAAGTCTTTCTCCCCGGGTGTGCCCTTGTGTGTGTAAGTGAGAAAAGGAGAAAAAGAGCACACTCACAGACAAGACTGTGAGAGAATGGCACTTTTAATGCTTCTTTTTTTAATTTTAAGAAATCCATAACAACAGTGTGTCATTGTTCTCTACAGGTTGAATTATTGTGGTGTCACAGATGAAGGTTGTACTGCTCTGGCTTCAGCTCTGTCATCAAACCCCTCATACCTGAAAGAACTAAATCTGCATGGAAACATACTAAGAGATTCAGGATGTAAACTGCTCACTGATCTAAAGAATTCTCCACAATATAAACTGGAGAAACTGATGTAAGTACTAATAATTCCAAATAAATGTTTATGTTTTCATTTTAAATTCATATAGCTAAACATTTAGATAGTTGTATGCCTCTGTTTTAATGAAGAAAGTGCTGTACCGTAAAAGTCTTCAATTCATCTTTTTTAGTCTGTACACTGTAGATTCAAGTCAAGTCACCATTATTTATATACCGCTTTTAACAATACACAATTGTGACAAAGCGGCTGTACAGTATTAAATAGGAAATAGTGCATCAATAATGCAAAAGGGCAACAGTAAACACTCAATTTTCAGGTAAAGGCAGTTCATCATTGGATTCAATGATGTCATCATCTAGCTCAGTTCAGTTCAAATTGTATACGATATCGTTTGAAGAAAAAGTGTCCCCAACTAAGCAAGCCAGAGGCAACAGCGGCAAGGAACCAAAACTCCATCGGTGACAGAATAGAGAAAAAAAAACCTTGTGAGAAACCAGGCAAAGTCAGGGGGCCAGTTCTCCTCTGGCCAGACGCAGAGGACTCATCTGGTTCCCATGGTCTTGTGCCGACGGCCGTCTAGGTGACGAGGTCTTCACTGGGGATCCATCTCTGGGGCTCATCTAGTTAATGTGGTCTCCGCTGACATTCAGGGCTGTAGAGGTCGTCTCTAGGTGCTGATCCACCGTCTAGGCTGGGTACGGACTGGATCCAGATGGGTCTTTAATCTAGATTTAGACTGACTGTCTGCTTTCCCCAGCAGTGTTGGGTAGATTGTTCCAGAGTTTGGGTGCTAGATAAGAAAATGATCTGCCGCCTGCGGTTGATTTTGATATTTATAGTAGACGTGAGGGACTATAATGCGATAAGATCTCGCTGAGGTACTGAGGAGCTAAACCATTTAGGGCTTTATAAGTAATTAGCAAGATTTTAAAATCTATACGATGTTTAATAGGGAGCCAGTGCAGAGTTGACAGAACCGGGCTAATATGGTCAAACTTTCTGGTTCTAGTAAGAACTCTAGCTGCTGCATTTTGGACCAGCTGGAGTTTGTTTATTAAGCGAGCAGAACAACCACCCAGTAAAGCATTACAATAATCTAACCTTGAGGTCATAAACGCATAACTAACGTTTCAGCATTTGACACTGAGAGCAAAGGTCATAATTTAGATATATTTTTGAGATGGAAAAAAGCAGTTTTGCAAATGCTAGTGATGTGGTTTTCGAAGGAAAGATTGCTATCAAATAGCACATCTAGGTTCCTAACTGATGACAAAGAATTGACAGAACAGCCATCAAGTATTAGACAGTGTTTTAGGTTATTACACGCATAGGTTTTAGGTCCAATAATTAACACCTCTGTTTTTTCAGAATTTAGCAGTAAGAAATTACTTGTCATCCAGTTTTTTATCTCAGCAAGAAATATAGAGCTGAGTATCATCAGCATAACAGTGAAAGCTAACACCATGTTTCCTGATGATATCTCCTAAGGGTAACATGTAAAGCGTAAAAAGTAATGGCCCTAATACTGAGCCTTGCGGTACTCCATACTGCACCGATATGATGCCTCTTCATTCACTGCTACAAATTGATGGCGGTCAGATAAGTATGATTTGAACCATGCCAATGCACTACCACTAATGCCAACATAATTTCAAGTTTGTTCAAGATGTTGTGATGTAACTAATGTGATTAAGTAGAAAATCTGCCATGATTTTGACCAACGAAAATACCAGCTAATGGGGATATTTTAACAGGGTTCGTATTTAAGGTTGCTGACACACATGCAATCATTCTGTAAGATATGGGATCACATGCTCACAGAGTAACGCAGGTTGACTGTGAGCAAGACAACCTCACTAAAGACTTAAGATTAGGGCTGCAACAAAAGATCATTTTGATGATCAATTAATCTATTGATTATATTTATGATTAAGCAATTAATCTAATGATTCTTCTAATTAGAGATTTTAGTTTTTTTTTTTAGCATTTGCTTACAGTCTTGAAACTGTGTCTTTATTCAGCAGATTAAAATTAAACAAATATCTGTATGAATGAATTGAATGTTCTTTGAACAAACAGCTGAAGTCACAACCGCATTCAACCATAGTGACAGTATCAAAGATGATGATGTCTATAACAAAGGAAAGTTGTATCGCAAATCATTTCTCCATCTCTGTTAACAAATTATTGTGATTATACAGTTCAGTGTGGCTTTTACATTATATGACATAACAGACAACTAGTTGTCCAGCAAACATGTCAGAGAATTAAGGATTAACGTAAACAGTGCAACACGTTGACGCATTCCTTGCCAACTGATTATTTTCTTAATCAATTTAGTCAATGCGTTGTTTCAGCCCTACTAGAGATATTAGTATAATGCAGTATAATGCAGTATACATACACACACACACACACACACAGACATACATATATATATACACACATATATACACACACACACACTGCCCTTCAAAAGTTTGGAAACGCCCTAGAAAAGTGGGGTTTTAGACAATATTGGCATGAATCCTTTTTAATTTGTGATAATTTTGCACTGATAAGGGACAACACAAACTATAACAACATATTTTATACATAGAAACAGTTTATACATAGAAAAAAACATACATTTTCGATTCATCAAAATATCCACTATTAGCAGCTATTACAGCTCTGCATAATCTGGGCCTAAATTCATTGCATTCTAAACTTAATTGGAAATGAATGGTTGAAGCTATTAAGGTGTGCTGACCCAAAAATCTTTTAAAAACCTGGGCCAAGTTTAAACCAGTAACCGGCCATCACAGCTGGCAAAGGGGCATGTCTGACTTTGACATGTATATATTGCCATGATGTAATCAAAATGAAAATTATTATTGCTGGTCTTTAATGATAATGTCAAGCTACTTTAATGTATTTGCACAAAAAAGTGATAAGGATTTATGCTGATATTGTCCAAAACCACACTTTGCCCACTTTTGGAGGGCAGTGCATATATATACTCTATTTCTTGCAGTCTTTGTTGTTATTGTACAGTCACATTATAACATTACCAGAATTATTAGTTATTTCAAAGGAAGGCATGTAAGTAAACATAGGCATGTATTGTTTTGGCTTTTGGCCTGGTTTGTGCATAATTTAAGATTCAGTCAAGAAAAAACTCATTTTCATCTCTGTTTCTTTTTGCGTATTTGATAAACAGAGAAATATGGCTTATATTATTGTTTATAATTGAACTCTAATCAAATAGTTAAAGCATGTTTGATACTTGTAGTATATTTCAAATGAATATCGGATTTTACTCAAGTGACTCTCTGTGTGTTTTATTTTACAATTTTCAGATGTCAGAGGACATTGTTGACCTTGCCGGGGCCACTGAGAGAATATCCACACTGACTCATGCCACCATTCATACACCCCTCTAAATATTCCACTACTAGTACAAACCTGTTATCTTTACAGAAAACGTACTCTGTTTAAAAGTCAGTCATCTGACGGTACTGTGCATAATAAATGCATGTTTATGAATTACACAGACAAGGAGCACGGCAGGATAAAAATATCTCATGGTGCCATTGCGTGCCATTACGAACAAGCCCTACCTGTGATTATGAGGTGGACAAATTGAAGGAGTCGACTTCACATTGCTTTCATATGAAATTTTTAACTACCACATTCCTATTTATGATCATTCTGGTAGCATGTGAAGGTCTAACCGGTATGGAAAATGTTAATTTTATATATATAGATTTGCACAAAAATGTTCAAATGTGTACCTGATATGTCTATCTGTGGGTGTGCATCCTCCCCTTTAAATTTCTGACGGCAGCGTTAATCTTAACCCTCTGATGCATAGTGGTCAGGTCACTACAGTGGACAGCTATTTGGAAGCCATTTTTAACCATTTAAGATGTAGCACCTTGTCTTTTTTTTCTTGTCCATTATTTTCTGTGACGGAGAATATATCTGTCCACTACAGTGGATGTCATGCACCAAAAGGTATAATTCTGCCTATGGGCCTATATAAAGATTCTGCCTTATTTTGTATATTTTATGAAAAATTATGATAAAATTCACACTTGAATGGTTTTATTGAACAGAAATATTAAGTAGTCTTCAGATTTGATCATTTATTTAGGTGGTTGCAATCTATTTTTAGTAATTAGTAAATGCAGATTAGTAAATATAGATCTTATAAAAGTGTAAGCGTGTATACTGTATGAGTACAGATATATGTGTTCATGATTGTATTCGAGTGTGTGGTGGAAAGGTGTGTGTGCTTGTATCTGTGCTCACATGGTGTATGAATAGCCCACCACCCCCACCCCATGGTGTCCACTACAGTGGACAGATATGTAACTCCCTCAAGAGAAAAAAAAATATTGCCATGATTTTTCACTTGGTTTCACTTGTAAAAAAATATATATTATTTTGTGGGTTAATTTCCTGTCTTTGCACCTCCTTTTCCCTTTCCGCACAGTCTCCACATGGGAGAGGTTGGTTTCTGTTAAGCTCTTATTAATCTAGTGTCATCTTTACTTTAAAAATCATATTTATAACTTATATAATAATATATTATAATAATATATTTTTCATGTTTGTGTCATTTTCATGTTTTCATTTTAATTGAGGTTGTGATTAATTTTGATGTCTCATCAATGCATTCGAAGCACGTGCTAATTGTATTGTGCTCTACATTCCTCTTTCAGAAATGAAAAAGGGGTGAATTGACACTACAAACACTGTTTATTTCTTATCACATATGCCACCCTGATAGCACACATACATCTTGGAGACGTCTATTTGACGTCTGCATTTACATCTGCAGTACATATTTTTTGCTCATCTGCAGTATGTCTATGGGACATTCCTATCAGATATCAAAATGACGTCTATTAAATGTCTTTAAGATGTTTGTGATTTACAGTCTATGTAAAACTGACATCTTACAGACGTCTGTCAGATGTTGGTACACAGCAGATGCTTTCAGATCAAGTGATCTTTAACAGACATCTTGCACTTACAGGTGCTATCTGGGCAACGGTTCTTAATTCCAGTCCGCACCCTGCCCCCTGCTTATTTTGTATGTCTCTTTTACTTAACACACCTGATTCAGATAACCAGCTTGTTAGAAGTGAGCTCCGTGTATGAACTGCATTCCGAATGACATTGTCTCCTACACAGTGTTCATTATTCCCTACTCCCTGAGCAGGGGAAATCCGTTGAGGTTTACTTCATTTCGGAACATTCATTCACATATTGGACTAGACTTGAGAATCGCTGACCTATGCTGTTTGTTACAAATGTTAAGTTAATGTAATTGCTTCAATGTTTTCTTTCTCTCTTTGCCTTTCTGCACTGTCTCCACATGGCAGAGAAATTAAAAAGGGCAAATTGACATGTCTATAAACACTGTTTATGTCTTATCAGATTAAAAGAATATTTGAACTGTCAGCTGATGTCTGTCTGGTTATTCTATCAAAAACACAATGCAGACAACACTGGTTACAAAGGCAGCATCAGTAAAAACAGGCAGAAACAGACAATGGAGCTTTGGCAACATCTGCCTTACAGAGTTCCAAGAAGAGCTTTCAGAAAGGCAATTTGGAAAACAAACGTGTGATACTTTGTCTGGAGCCGCCGTTCGGGCACGAAACATTGGTATTGATCCCTAAACATGATTTTTTTCTGGGACATTTTTTTTCAATAATGAAATTTAACCAGTGTCCTCAGCAGCTCTGGTGGAAGGAGCCTATGGAGACTCCTGTGTTCATTGGTGCATCAGAAAACACTGGTAATGCCTCTTTGGTGTTGAGATTGTATATCTCCAGTAATGGCGGACTGCAGCTTCTCATTTAGGGATGTGTATATGCTAATAGGGCAGAGATTGTCACAAATGGGCGGGACTTTTTTCCCTAGGATGATGTGTACGTAGAGAGAATCTGAAAATGCTTGTTCTGAGAGACTGTTTATGATTTATTGGGAGTGTAAAAAAATGAGTGGGTGGATCATTATAGGCTGGTTGTTTTCACACACTGCGCACAATAGGTCCCCTTTAAAACTACATTCCATGACACAAAGGACATTGGAAAGGAGTAAAGGTAGTCTTCCAAAAGACACTCCTTGTTCTGAGTCTGCAAAGGTGTGACAATAGCAGATCAACCTCAGTTCTGATGAGTCTGTGACTGGTAAAAGAAGGGACAGTAACAGAAACAACTCGTTCTGAGTCTCCGGCACGTCCAGGAGATGCTAACAGATCAACTCCTTTTGAGTCTTTTGTCCAGAGAGACTAACAGATCATCCAGTTCCCTTACTTACTATGTTATCCCTTACTTAATGTTGTGTAAGAAAAGTGGTATGACTGCACTGTATCCCTAAAATGTCTAGTTTGAACTTGCCGTTTGCTAGCAACTGATTTCTTCATGGAAGCTTTGCGTTCAAATATTTCAACTCAAATCAGTGTTTCGTGTCTAATTATTTTGACACAAAACATCTAAATAATCTATCAAACAGCTGTGTAATAAGTGGGATAATGTTGTTGATAATGTAGCCAGTTGTTATTGCAAAATAAAGATGTATGTTATCCCTTACTTATAATCTTAATTCAAGCGATGAAAAATTTTGAAAGTCTGACAGTAATCAGTGTTGAACGCTACTGTAAGGTTAACTCTGCCTGGTTTAAATGTTTCAAAATGATTAACATATTAGAAATTTAGAAAAGTAATCAGAAAGTAATTAAAACTAATGTTACATTACTTTTATAAAGTAATTGAAAAGTTACACTACTTATTACATTTTAAATCAAGTAACTTGTAATCTGTAACCCATTACATTTCCAAAGTAACCTTCCCAACACTGAATATCTCTGTCTCTGCCATTTTCTCTGCTGCATGTACGTGTAAGCAGCCAAGTGAACGCAGAGTGAAGCAGCAGAGCAAAAATAAGTTGCAGATATGCAAATGTTTACAGTATGATAACCATGCACGTTCAAACCGTGACAGAACGTCATACCGGTATATCATTACATGAGGTGAGACAGACTGAGACACAATCCAGGAGAGCATTAACAGCGGACACACCGATCAAATGCAATGACATCTTTAAACCTTTGCCTGGACAAGACAAACCCATCAGAACAGGCTGAATTAATTTGTTGGAGCAGAAAATAAAGCTGATCACATTCTTCAGAAGCTGCTGCCTGTGCTTAAGGAATCCAGAACAGCTGAGTAAGTATCTATCTATCCTCTCTTCCAATCTGTGCAGTAGTTAATTTTCAGTCTTTTCCCCCACCTAAATAAATTAAACCATTATTTCTTATTTGATTACGTAACATGTGGATGGCATTCTCATTTTAAATGTGGTGAATTAGATAAAAACCAGCATTTTAAATAAATCTGTTTAGTGTTTTAATAATGCATTTGTCCCTGTTGTCCTCCCATGGTTGAACACAAGCCTGTCCTCAATATGATGGTACTGGAAATTAAGTTCTGTCAGGACCACTGTCGTCAAGGTGATGGACGGTTAGCATACAGTTGGTTTGGCGGGATGGTTCTGTTCTGGGCAAAAAACTCCCTGCCCAATAATAACCCCCCAGGGTAACAGAACAGAACAAGCAGATATCATTAATGTACTTAATGATATTTAAGTGTACGACATTATTCAGATAAAAGGAGTCTGATTCAATGAGGAATATCAGAAGCTAAGTCCTGACAGTGGCAAAAGGAGGAGCTGGGGATGGAGGAGGGTGTTTTGCTCCTGAGCAAGTGACTGAATAGAGCTTATATAGGACTGTCATGATAGGAGTCGTATTCCTATAGGTAGATGTGATCAGCTGAGAGTCAGCTGATGCGAGCTTGACTCACGTGACCTGCCAGAACTAACGCTATATGCTTAATTTTTTGTTGATCTGGCCTGAGAGAGTGAAGAGTGTTTCATTGTTCTCTACAGGTTGAGTCATTGTGGTGTCACAAATTAAGGTTGTGCTGTTCTGGCTTCCGCTCTGAGATCAAACCCCTCACACCTGAGAGAACTAAGATTCAAGATAAGATTCAGGCATCAAGATAATCTCTTCTGCACTGGCAAATCAGCACTGTAAACTGGAAATACTGAGGTATATGTTCATGTCTCTGATAGTCTGAAGCAGAGTATATTGTGTCATAGTCTGCATGATTGAGCCACCACAGCAATTGTCATCACCATAGTGTTACATACAAAAAATACAAGATACATTAGCCAAAATAGCAATGACATTCAACAATAGGTCTATTAAATAACTGTTAGGCACTTTAGTTTGACTTTTGATTATTTTCTTTATTTTTATGTAAAATAATCACCTCTCCAAGATCCAAGCTAAGCTTCTCCAATACAGGAAAAACAGAAAAAGGTGGACTCGATTCAATCATATCAAAAAAATTTATAGTACTGCAGTACTGAACGTGCCTCTCCACAACATCGTAACACAGCGGTAATTCGATAATGCAGAGTGTGTCATTGTTTTCTACAGGTTGAGGGATTGTGGTGTCACATATGAAGGTTGCACTGCTAGTACTGTGATGTTGATAAAACTCTAGAGATGGAGATAAGGATATAATTATAATGCAATTATCATTAAGAATTTTTTCTAAGGTGCTTTGAAAGAAACACCAATCAAATTATGTTTACCATTAGTTAAATGTTAATTTTAGACATTGTACAAGCAGCAGCATTTTATTTTTTCTTTCAGTTTTCTCAAAAAGTCATTTTGTGCCATCTGATTTAGCATTAGTATTACTAGTAATTAGTGTTACTCCTGTATGTACGAACATCGTTATAAAAATTGTATTAAAAAAAAGCACTGATAACAATATGTATTTAAAAAACTGTCTTATTTTAATGTATTTTTCATATAAACTACAAGACTGCTTCATAATAACAGTGCTTGATCTTACAGTAATAACTGATAAATCACTGCTGAAATTACAGTTTGTGTATTATCAGTTAACATGTTTTTCTTGCTTAACCTATCAATTGTGAGCTTTTTAAAATGAACTGACAGTTAATTGATTTCTATCAACATCACACAAACACAATCTGACTAAACTAATATACAAACTTTTGTACTTTTTGCAAATTATATGGAAGACAAAAACTATGTGAAACTTTTATGTCTTCTTTAAAAAAGAAGCCAAAAAAAATGCATGATAAAAGCAAAAAATATCCAGCAACTAAAACAGATTTGTGGGGAAGGATGGTCTAAAATGAAAAAATTGAAATAGTGTTTGGGTGTAGACCTACATCGTAAAACCATCTTCCACGTCACTGTATAACAACTGACTATACTTTAGAGTTGTCCGGACGGATTTCCCGGGAAACTGCATTCTGGAAATTTGTCAATACTCAAACAGATGCTTTTCCCCCTCAGCCCATGGCATGGCCCACTTTTAAATTGCGTTTGATATGTTGTCATACCTTGTAATCTCGTTTGAAGCGCATGTTGATGCTTGGTCATTTATTGAAAAACTGCTCCGCTTGTGGTGATTTGTGTGTGTTTCTTTGCGGTTTGACTCTGTTGTATTTCACTCTCTGGTGCAGTGGAAATACAAACTCTCTAGCGCTCACTCCTGTGGAAAGAGTGATACGCGAACGTGTAAACTACGGAACGCAAGAGATGGCACTGTTCAATCCGCAGCTTGTGCGTAACGCATGTGGTTCTATGCGACCCCCCTGTGCATCTGTGTATTTTAGAAAATTATGTAATATAAAATTTGTTGTATTTCGTGCTTATTTGGGCTGGTTAGTAAAGTTTGCAATCACTATGGCACATCCGGTAAGAATGCAAGTACTCAGATGTTTCTTCTTTAACATTTATTCTCCATTGTAGATGGGAGTACACAAGGGTGTGTGTGTGGTTTTTTAGCTGCACACACAAACTGGAAATAAACTTTGTGGAGAACACTCATTTGGCTCCGCACTGAACTCTGCTGCCACGCACTTCTTTTTACTGTCTAGCGGAACTACTCCCAGATTAAGCTTAAGCTTTACTGATTCGTAGTTTGAGCTGTCAATCAAAGAAATCCACCAATGACTTTCACTGTCTGTTATTAGTTATCATCCGTCAAATTCGCCTTCATCTAGAAGGACTTGTCTCAGTTTTGTCAGTGTTAGGGATGGATGGT